>NW_022589773.1:5027543-5080149 GCF_004348235.1 Phoca vitulina | reverse complement strand
GGAAAACACATGAGTTTCTGATTAGACCAAACCACCTAAAAAGCCATCCTTCCTTCTGAGATGTTAGAACCGCTATGGTAGAGCAAAAAGATTGCATTTATCCTCCCAAGTGTTTCCATGAGGCTGTGAGGAAGACTAAGGATGTGACACGTCCTGGGGGCCTGCTGCCCTGCTCCCTGCCCTGCGACTCTCCTGCTGCTTCCAGAGCATGTAGATGGCAATGCAGGGAGTGACGGGCCCTGATTCTGATGTGTGGGGGTCAAGCTGCCATGCCTGGAGGGGCCAGGCCCTGGAAGAGTGCCTCCTGGGAGCCCCAAACCCCTGGCTCCCAAGGCTGGTATCCCCCCGTGTTTTCAAGGGTGACCCCTCCCTTCATGCCTGGGTGGGGATCTCACCTGAGGCAGGTGCAGTGGTGCAGGCTCAGTCACAGGTTCAGGTCAGGCGGTATCCAGCAGGCCTGGTGATGGGTGGGAGGCTGCCCATTTAAGCCTGGGGTTTGGCCCTGCCAGCCCTGCCGCTGACTCCTACCTGCACTGCAATTGGCTAAGCCAGCCTGTGGGTGGGGTCTCTGTGCCCTGGAGCTCTGGGGCCCTGGGGCATGTGATGGTTGGGTCCCTACTTGTCCCAGGGGAGGTTGTGCCTGCCTCAGTGGACCCAGGGAAGTCAAGCAAGAGGACTAGGGAAAGCCCGGTAGAGGGGTCCCGTGCCTCCTGGGGACCCAGATCAACTAATTAGCAGGAGTTTATGTGTTGGCAGGTGTTCATAAAAGAAGCTCACAGGGAGCCCCAAGTGGGTTTCCAGCGTCACCCGGCGTATCCTTTAGTCTTAGAGTTTTTGGTTAAAATCTCCCCGAGGGCTGAGAACAGGATAATCTAGCCTAGGGGTGGCTCCTGTTTATTCCAAGCAAAGGTGGGGCAGGTGGAGGAAGCAGAGCCCACAGGGGGATGTGTTATCACTGTTTCAGGATGGGATGCCTCTAAATTTTGGAAAATCTGGAAAGGACTGGCAATTCCCCAAACAGGGGCCGCGCTGTGCAAGGCTCAAGTGCTTTCAAGGAAAGGGACTGATAGGAAGGGTGTCCAGAGAAGGTTTGGCATTTTGTAATGCTCCTGTCCTGACTTCCCCAGCAGGGATTCTTCTTCCCTCTCAAGCCTTTCTCAAAACAACAGAAATGATTTATTTCCAGAAAAATATGGTTTAACAAAAGGAAGAAAGATGGAATGCAGAAACTGCTTTTACCTGCCCACTCTCTGCGTTATGGATTATTATGTTTCTTAGTATCAAACGTGCTTATCTTGAGATTTAATTTTAGAAGTTTTAGAAAAACAGCTATCCTAAGCAAAAAAAAAAAAAAAAAAAAGTGTTCATCAGGAGACCATGAATTTTCCCTCTGACGACCAGTTTTGCTCTCCTTAGGAACACGATTCCACACATCTAGACAGTGGGTCACAGCCTCCTTCTCTGGACCCATGCCCATGAGACCCCCCGTGATCCTCCTCACACCAGGTCTCCAGCACTTCTCTGCTCGGGGAGGGCAGGGGTCAAAGGGATTCCATACAGCGGCTGGGAGTCAGGGGGGCCAACACGGACATTCCGCAGCTCATGGCTGCCCCCCCCCGGCAGGCTCCCCAGTGCCCTCAGCCTCAGTTTCCTCATGGAGGACATGGGGCAGTGATTCAGTTTTCCTCAGACGAGTCTTGTGGACTGAATGCACTACATGGCAGGCATTAACACAGAGGAGGGCTCATTCCATACTGCTTTCTTGTGAGGTCAAAGAGAAAATCCTTCCAAAGGTCTTGCCTAATTCAGAAAATATTTACTCAAGAATTTGATACATAGGCCATCCCTACTTATTTCTTTACTTCCTGGGAGCCAGGTTACCAGATAGTGAAATGAACCATAAAGTATAGGTAAGTAAGCCTATATGTTAAAAAGCCAAGCTACATCTGGTTATCATTCTTAAACAATGCTCCCAAACTGATAAATTAGACACACCTATCCTAGGACTATGCCCACAGAACCTAAAATACAATCTATGGTCTCACGTTTGACCCATTATGCTAGAGATAATATCACATTTTCAATCACAGATAGCTGTGATTATTAGAATTTAGGAGGTCATTCGAGGGCTATTAGAATTTGCCTATTAGAATTTAGGAGGTCATTTGAGGGCTAAGGCGGCTGACGCTTCTCTGAAAGCCGTGGAGATTACAGGGAGCTGACATTTCATACCCGGCAGCATGGATGAAATTGATGAGGTGCAACCCTGAGTGTGCATGAACACGTGGGGTCATGGGAACTCTCAGCATCACTAGTGCTGGTGCAAATGGTAAGCCTCTCCAGGCAGGGGCTCCCCGGCTCCTTCTAATGGTAACTACACACCTGACACCCAACTCAGCAATTCTAGTGTCAGACGTCTACCCAAGTGAGAATGTTCACAGCAGCTTTACGCATAATAACTTCCAACTGGAAAGCACAGGAGAATGAAGAAACACACCGTAGTACATTCATACTCAACAATTTAAAAAGAACAAGCTTTCTCTACATGCACCAACGTAGACGATTCTTAAAAACACTATGTCAGGGGGCGCCTGGGTGGCTCAGTCGGTTAAGCACCCAACTCATGATCTCGGCTCAGGTCATGATCTCAGGGTTGTGAGATCGAGCCCCATGTCAGGCTCCACACTGGGCATGGAGCCCGCTCTTTCCCTCTCCCTCTGCTCCCCCCCGAAATTAAAAATACCATGTCAAGCAAAAGAAGGTACATATTAAAAAGTACATATAATTGTATTATATGAAGTTCAAAAGGCAAAACTAATCTGTGGTGATAGATAGCAGAACAGTGGTCTTGCAGGGGGATTATTGTCTGGAAAGGGGCATAAGAAAACTTACTAGAATGTTGGGAAATTCTATATCTTGATCTAGGGGGTAGTTCCACAGGTGCCTACATTCTTCAAAACTTACTCAGCTATATACTTAAGACCTATTAATTTTACTCTATGTAAAATTCTACCTCAATAGAAACTTTGTTAGGGTAAAATTTGAGATCAAGGCAAAAAAAGTTACATTGTAAAAAATGGAAATCTGTATCAGGATATTGAGCAGATTCCTGCCTTTTCTCTGAAAAAACAAAAACAAAAACAAATCTGTGGAAAGTAGCCAAGAATCTTTCCATTGGCCCTAGAGCTGTGCCCCCGGTAAGACTACCAACATCTGTGCTTGTTGACGTGGTGGAAATAAAAAGCGACGGCAGGTCTCCCCGTGAAGACAGCTGGGAGAGGGAAGCCTGAACTCCGGCTTCTCCGTGTCGCCGGCACCTGCAGCCTGGCTTCAGGCAAGGCCACAGGGACAGCTGCTCCAGTGGACAGAGCGTCCCAAGCTCAGGATGAGCTGCCGGGAAGTCTGTTCCCCCATGGCATCTTGCTTTCTTCTTCTGTAAATTATTCCAAAGCACTCAGCTGGCACAGGATTTAAATACCATTCTTTCATCTTTAAAGCCGAGGGAGAACCATTAGTAACCAACGTCACACTTTATTTGTAAAACAATAAATGTTTTACTAGATCCTTAGAGAGAATATTACACTTTACTTAGCCCGTGTTTCTAAAGCGGAGCATTAGAACATCTCCCAGGGAGGCCTCTGCTGGGAAGGAGCAAAAGAGGGGAAGACGAGGGAACCCACTTTCCTTCAGGGGAAAAGCTGCTTTGTTCTTCTGTATTTGACTTTTCTGTTTGGAAAGCCTGTTTATGTGAGGGACCTCCTCGTTTCTACTAAACTCTGTGCCCCAGTCATTTCATACAAAATAAAAACTCTGCAAGCATCCTTGCTTTTAAAGATTTACAATATGTTTATGCATCTTGGGGAAATCCTTCTTTAAAAATTTATTACTTCAGTCAGCCATTTATTGAAGGTAGTCATCTGGTTCAGTACTCCAAATTATGGAGACTATGAGTCCTTTAAAAATTCACATTTTTGGGATGCCTAGGTGGCTCAGTCGGTTAAGCGTCTGCCTTGGACTCAGATCATGATCCCAGGGTCCTGGGATCGAGCCCCGCATCGGTCTCCCTGCTCAGCACGGAGTCTGCTTCTCTCTCTGCCATTCCCTCTGTTTGTGCTCTCTTGCTCTCTCTCTGTCAAATAAATGAGTAAAATCTTTAAAAAAAATTTCACACTTTTAAATTTTATATCACATCCATTATAATTTCCAAATATTTCACATCTTCTAGGTAGCACCAGAATGATCCATTAATAGAAGAAAAAAAAATCATTTCCAGGCCGTTTAACAAGAAGTAGATGAGATATTCGCAGTGAGCACTTGTGACGTCACTCTAGCAGGGAACATCCCTCACCCTCTATGCAATATAGGCAGGAAATGTTTGGTTTTGCATGGTGTAAAGCCATAACTGGTTTCTGATTAATTGTCCAGGACTGTTGGGCTACTTAGTCCTTCACAGTGTTAGCACTAGACTCGTTGTACTTTTATCCCATTCTGAAGGACACCTTCACTGTCCTCAGAATCTTTGTGTCTGGCATTCGCGCTACAGGCCCTGAATAGCACTTCCAGGCTCACCTCTCACTCCCCGCCGTGAACAGTGCGCTCCAGACACATTACTCTCATGACCTGATGTTGCTCTGAGGAGCTCTCCTTGACCACGCAGCGCTTTCCACCTGCACTGCTCTTCCTTCCCATCCCAGTTCTTTAAATGTCTGGTGAAATCCTGCTCTTCCCTCCAGTCCCCTCTGAGAAGCCAGTAAATGGATTTCCTCTTTGTGTTTCCACAGCTTCTGGACCTTAAAGCCATCAGGGTGCCTGTTTTATAATTTTTGTATTTTATAATTTTTTGGTAACCTTGCCAGGCTGAGCTCCTCCAGCTCATGGTCATGTCCACTACCCCATGCCTGCCTGTCTGCTCACTTGCAGCACCTGCTGACCCATTATCTCAATGACTGGGTCAGCAGGGGCTTGAATAATGAGTCAGGTCACGTGCTGCACTAAAAATATGGGCAGCAGAGCCAAATGAAGACTTCTAATTGCTTTAGATTTTGACATTTCTTCTAATATGCGAAGTACATCCATGCATAAAGTTGCTCTCATTTTGGTCACATTACAAGTGAGTAAATGGAGCTGAAATATTCACATCTATGTTTACATCTTTTTCTAAGTAATAAGCTGTGATAATTCATCCAAGGCAGGTGAATTTTCCTTCTACACTATATATGAAGAAAGAATTTAGTGAATAAATCAATGTTCAAGTAAGTGCAGTGAATGTTTTAAAGTATTTAGTAGAAAAAATGCTTATAACACCATTAATATCATTTTTTTAAAGATTTTATTTATTTATTTGATGGAGAGATAGAGAGAGATCACAAGTAGGCAGACAGGCAGGCAGAGGGAGAGAGAAGTAGACTCCCTGCCGAGCAGGGAGCCCGACGTGGGGCTCGATCCCAGGACCCTGGGATCATGGCCTGAGCAGAAGGCTGACCCTCAATGACTGAGCCACCCAGGCACCCCAACATGGTTAGTATCATTATCATCTGCATTCAAATGTCCAGAAAATTACATGTATATCAGCTACTTATTAACATGGCCATTCCACTTTATCAGCAACAAGGGCAAGTTACTTGCAACGTTTCATTCAGATGTTCTAGAATTCAGGAAACCATCATCACCATCATCATCATCACCTTGGTGGAATTCGTCAACAACTTGGAATATGTTAGGCATTGTTAAATGGTTTAAATAGATCACTGCATTTCCTTTCACAGTAACTTCTACCTGAAAGAGTCTTGAACACTTGCTGCACTTCCCAAAGATAAAAATTTGGAGATGGGGAACTCTAATTTAGTCCATGCAAAGATTAAGAAAACTAACTCAATGTAAAACCTGAATAATTAATAGCTCAAATAGTCGTAAGATCTCCTCGAAGAGCAAATGACAGGTAAGCCAAACCAACTGAATTCATTTTCTTAAAAACAGGATTTTGGCAAAGACATTTGGGACGTTGACAAAGTTGATAGCAATGTTGAAGAAACAGATGTCAGGACCGAAACAACTGGAATCCAGGGCAAATCTGGGATCTAAGTAGCAGGAACTATTAGGCAATATTGTCAGGGCTCAGTTGCTGGAATGAAGAATTCACACTGTTTCTTTCATCCTTGCATCATTCTGCTTCCAGATTTAAAAACCTGGAAGACAGTGTCTATCGATATTTTATCCCATGTCTAAGGGAGGACTAGGCATCTTAATTATAGCCCCCCCAAGCTTGCATGCAATGGGGAAGAAACAAGTTTCTAAAAAG
This sequence comes from Phoca vitulina, assembly GCF_004348235.1. Lineage (NCBI taxonomy): Eukaryota > Metazoa > Chordata > Mammalia > Carnivora > Phocidae > Phoca > Phoca vitulina. Next base: position 5,073,851 of record NW_022589773.1, on the reverse strand, counting down.
AAACCACAGTGCTCCAACCAAGACCAGAGGAAGTGGATGCTGGTGGCTGAGAAATAGCCTTGGTTCCACACAGCAGCCCCCATTTAGCTTCTCAACACACAGATCAACTTTTTCTTTTCATTAAACTTTTTCTTTTGAGATAATTATAGAGTCACATGCAATTGTAAGAAATAATACAGAGAAATCCAATTTCCCTTTTACTGGCAAAAAGCAGACACATAGATCGATGTAACAGAATAGAAGCCCAGAACTAAACTCACGCATATATGGTTACTTCATTTACAACAAAAGGGGTGAAAATATACAAAAGGGGAAGAACAGTCTCTTCAATAAATGGTGCTGGGAAAACTGGACCACTCCATGCAAAAGAATGAAACTGGACCACTATCTCACACCATACACAGAAATTAACTCAAAATGAGTGAAAGATTCAAATGTAAGTTCTGAAAGCATAAAACTCCCAGAAGAAAATAGAGGCAATAAGCTCCTTAGATGTAGGTCTTGGCAATGGTTCTTTGAATCTGACACCAAAAGGAAAAGCAAGAAGAGCAAAAACAAAAAAGTGGCACTCCACCAAACTAAAAAGCTTCTGCACAGCAAAGAAACCCATTAACAAAATGAAAAGGCAACCTACCGAATGGGAGAAAATATTTGCAAATCATGCATCTGATAAGGGTTTAAAATCCAAAATATTAAGGAACTCATAGAATGTAATAGCAAGGGACACCTGGGTGGCTCAGTCGGTTAAGCCTCTGCCTTCAGCTCAGGTCATGATCCCAGGGTACTTGGCTCGAGTTCCACATCAGACTGCTTGCTCAGCCAGAAGCCTGCTTCTCCCTCTGCCTATAGCTCCCCCTGCTTGCGTTCTCTCTCTCTTTCTCTTTCAGATAAATCTTTAACAAAAAAAATTAAAAAGTGAAATATTAAAAAAAAGAATGCAATAGCAAAAAAATATTAAAAATTGTCAGAAGATCTGAATAGACATTTTTCCGAAGAAGACATACAGATGGCTGACAAGTACATGAAAAGAGGCTCATCATCATTAATCATCAGAAAAGGCAAATAAAAATCACAATGAGATGTGATCTCACACCTGTTAGGATGGCTACTATCAAAAGATAAGAAATAAACAGCTCGGTGAGGATGTGAAAGGAAGGATGCCCTTGTGCACTGTTGGTAGGAATGCAAACTGGTGCAGCCACTATGGAAAATAGTACAGAGGTTCCCCCCAAATTAAAAATAGAACTACCATAACATCCAGAAATCCTGCTTCTGGGTATTTATCCATAGAAAATGGAAACAAAACTCAAAAAGATATATGTAGCACATATCTATTGCAGCATTACTTAAACGAGCCAAGATATAGAAACAACCTAAATGTCCATCAGTGAATGAATGCATAAAGATGTAGCATATATATACAATAGAATATTATTCAGCTATAAATAAGAATGGCATTTTGCCATTTGCGACAACATGGATGGACCTTGAGGGCATCATCCCAAGTGAAATAAGTCAGACAAAGATAAATACCATATGATCTCTCTTCTATGTGGAATCAAAACAGAAACAAAAATTGAGCATACAAACAAAAAACGAAACTAAGCTCATTGATACAGAAAGCAGAGGGGTGATTGCCAGACACAGGGGCTGGGGGTGGGAGAAATGGGTTGGGGGTCAAAAGGTAAAGAATATCACAAAAAGAAAAAAGAAAGCCTGAGAGAAAAAAGCTGTTGATTCCTCCTGCTATCTTAACTTCTCTTCCATCTTTAGCTTCAATTCCAACATTAGCCTGGGGCAGAGAATTTAGTGCCTCTCACCCTTGCAGGTAAAAGGATGAGCAGAATTTAACATCTTCAATTATTGTGCACAGAAAGGCTCTCTCTCTCTTTTTAAAAAATATTTATTTATTTTTTAAAATTTTTTATTTATTTATTTGACAGAGAGAGACACAGCGAGAGAGGGAACACAAGCAGGGGGTGTGGGAGAGGGAGAAGCAGGCTTCCCACTGAGCAGGGAGCCCGATGTAGGGCTCGATCCCAAGACGCCAGGATCATGACCTGAGCTGAAGGCAGCTGCCCAACGACTGAGCCACCCAGGCGCCCTAGAAAGGGTCTCTCTTAACAAGGTTTTATTTTCTTCCCTCTGTTTCCAGATGGGCTGGCACGCATAGAAAAGAAGTTTCTCTGCAAAGGAAGTGCATTTCTTACTGGAGCTTAGTGCAGGCTGCAAGGAGTAACCACTACATCCTACATTCTTAAGTTCTTCTGCCATGTTTCCTGATATTCCAGCCTTGTTAGGTGTTGTGTGTATCCCTAGGGATAAGAGGTGCCAGGTCAACCTCCTCGTAGCAGACATTTCCAGCTTCTTAGTTTACTTAGTAAGGAGAGAGATACCCCCACTGCATCTACCGCTCAGCCCATGCCCCATTTTACAGGCTTTTATTTAAAGTACCCTATTTCCAAGTCCTGGTTTCTCTATTAGACATAATTCTTCCAGTTTCAAGTGACAGAAACCTAACTCAATATGCTTTAAAACAGTTTATTAATAGTTTTTGCATGTGAAACAGGGTAGTTTATCTTGAAGCACAGCTGGATTCCATCAAAAGCTTAGTAGGTGTGGGACAAACCTCCGTGAGCTATGTCACCACACCCCGTGCGCGTTCCTTCCCCCACCCGCTCTAGTTCCTGGCTGTTGGCTTCACTCTCGGACTTCTTAGACTCACTCTTGGCAATTACAGACTTACCTTTTCTCAGGGTGGTATCCTCAGAAAAGGGAAGGGATCCTGTCGAATAACATAGACAGTCTTGGAATGGTTCCATTGGCTCTAATGGGCGGTGGCAGGTGCTCATTTTAAATAATCTCTGTGGATCGTAGATGAAGGAGCAGGTCTCGGCTCGGTCCTGGAGACAGGTTTGGTGGGCGATACCTGAAACACTCTCAAGGAGGAGGGGGTGATTGAAAAGGGAAAAAAGAGTGCAATTGCTGGGTCATAGGGTAATTGAATGTTTCCTTTTATGAGAAGCTGCTTATAAAATGGGGGAATGTAGGGGCAGGGGGACAAGGGGACAAACTTCCAGTTATTGGTAAATAAACTCTGGGGATGTAAGGTCCAGCATGGTGACCAGGGTGAACAATGCCATATGTACATGTGAAAGTTGCTGAGAGAGTTAACACTTAAAAGTCCCTATACAAGAAAAAATAATTGTAACTACATGAGGGGATGGATGTTAATTAGAGTTATTGTGGTGATCATTTTACAGTTTATACATATATCAAATCATTATATTGTGCACTCTAATACAGTGTTATATCTCAATGATATCTCAGTGAAACTGAGAAAGAAACTGCTAAACAATATCCCGGAATAGCTGCTCCACTTTCCATTCGACCAGCAAAGGCTGAGTGGTCCAGCGTCTCTGCATCCGTATTAGGTGATGTCACTATTTTATTTTACCCAATCTGATACATGTGTGAAGATGTGTCATCCTGGCTGAGGTTGGCATTTCTCTAATGGCTAGTAGTGATGAACATTTTTTCCTGGGCTCATTTGCCGTCTGCATTTCTTCCATGGTGAGGATAAGAAGTTTCCAGCACTCCCCTTCATGCACCTGATGCGCGATGTCAGGAGCTATTTCATCGTCAAACGAAGGGGCGGCTGGCCTTGCCTGCATTCTGTGCAGGGCTCACGCCCAGACCCCGGGCTGAAAATGGCTCATTTATGCGTCTGCTGATGAATACAGGATGGTCAGCAGTGCCATCCCATTGAGAAGTGTAGCAGTGTCTCCTTTCTCTCTTAACAAAATCTTTGTCATGACCCTCGCGGCTACTTTGAGGAGCTCCTCAGAACCAGTGTGCGTTGTGGTTGTCTCTGCTGCAGAGAGACTATCTCTGTATCTCTGCAGTTCTAGGCTCTTTGCATTTAGTGACGGGGGCACTGAGTGGCTTGGGAATGCATTAGCAGTTGTTATAAAACATAGACCCTCTGCTTTACTAGCAGCCACTTTGCTTTATTTGAAGCAACAAGAAAGCTTTAAGGGCTTCATGACAAGGTTTTACAAAGTTTTCTGATGAAAAATGCACCGCGGCCATGGTGCTGTTGCAATAAAATCCAGTTTTCAGATTCCACTGTCGGGTGCTTCATTTACATGTTATTCATCTCTTTATGGCTGCTCATATAGAACCATCAACCTCGCAGCTTCACCGGGTGATGTCGGCACAGGTAAGGTCACATTCTATATGAACACGAGTCTCTTTCACGACTTCAATGTATTCACAACTTGAGGTGGTGAGATGCTGAGTGAGGTCTTTCTGTTTCCCCCCAGGTCTAAGTGAAGCCCGCAGCGGGAGCTCAGATCGCCTCCGTCTATGCGGCCAGAGCCTCTTTTTCCAGGGCTGGTCCTGTCAGCAGGACTAGAACATCCCGAAGCCCTGCAGGGGTTAACTATGGCTGGAAAACACAACACACCAAAACGGCCTGAAAGCAACCGGCACTCACTGTTTCTCACAGGTCTGTGCATCGGCAGGAGCTTTTCTGCTCTGGGCTGGGTCAGTCGGCTCTGCGCCGTGCATCTCTCATCCTCGCTGGGCTAGCCACGTCATGCTCCTCACGTGGCAATGACAGAAATACAAGAGAGTGAGCGGAAACACACATGGCCTCTCAAGGCCTCGGCTCGGAACGGGCACCCTGTCCCTTCCATATTATTCCACTGGACAAAGCAAGTCACACAGACAAACTCCACCCCAACTGAGCAGGGAGGTATACTCTGCTCTTGCAGGGGATGTCGAGGGAATGAATATTTCTGAATAAGATCCACCTGGCAGCTGGGTTCCGGGAGCAGGTGTCCCCACGGCAAGGTGCAAGAGTGTGGCATATTTATGCTCCAGTCTTGTAAGTCACATCACATGACTTCCCCTGTACTGTATCTGGGGCAGGCACCAGATCCCACCAGGTGGAAGAAGAGAGGACATAGATCCCGTTATTCAACGCAAGGTGTGACAGTGTCATTTGCTAAAGACTAAGAACAAAAAAAGATGTAACTGGAGATATTGATATGGATATCTCTGGAGAATGCAATCTTAAAATAAAACAACTCACAATAGTATTTCCAAGAGACAAGCCCCCCTTGGCACAGGGTCCTTTGGGAGCTGCAGTGCACCCTCAGGGCCCTGAGTGCCGGTGGGTACCATGTTGTAGGCAGAAGAAATGACTTCCTCCAAAGAGAATGAGCACCAGGTTTCTAGAGTAGAAGTTTCTCCCTGGACACTGGGATCCGTCCTGGCTGTAAGTGATGACTTTCTCTCGGCGAACTTGACTCGCTGGTTAGCCCGTGCAGCGGGCAGGCTGGTAGAACCCAGGACCTCTCGGAGATCACCGCAAGATCACCTGAAGCCCATGGCTGTTTTCCCAGGCAGGTGAGAGAGGCCAAGCGAGAAGAGTGTGCAGATTCTAGCGCAGACTGCCAGCTTCCTGCATAAGGACCTTGGGCTCCCTTGCTTTTCTCGGTTCCAGTTTTCTTATTCTGTGAAACAGGAAGGAGAAACTTGTTCGGAGTGGTAAGCTGTGCTAATGCACACAAAGCATTGCATTGGCTCTGGGAAAGTTCTCCACAAAGACACACTCATAGAAAGATGCTGGTGGCTGATAGACATTGGGGTGGACACAGAGCAGAGACAGAGAACCATGGGGTGTTTGCTGTAGACTGAAGGTTCGTGTCCCCCACCAATTCATGTATTGAAATCCTAACCCCCAAGGTGGTGGGATCAGGAGGTGGGGTGTTTGGGAGGTGCTTGGTGTCCACGGGGATGGGATTAGTGCCCTTACAAAAGAGACCCCGGGGAGCTCCTTATCCTTTTCTGCCATGTAAGGACACAGCCAAAAGATGACCATCTATGAGGCAGGAAATGGGCCCTCGTCAGATGCTGAAATTTGCTGGTGCCTTGATCTTGGAAATCCAGCTTCCAGAACCATGAGAATAAATTTCTGTGGTGCACAAGAGCCCATCTATGTTATTCTGTCATAGCAGCTGGAACAGCCTAAGACGGCATTTATGCATGGCTGATAGCGGAACCCGATTTCCTCACATGGATGCAAGTCTCTGTAGGGCTGGGTGGACAGACAACCTTTCTCTTCCGGGGTTTCTTTTAAAGTCCAAGGAGAAGGATTGTTTAGCCTGAGAACTGAGGATGACTGCTCTTCTCCACTTGACAGGGTAGAAGTAGAAGGTAGTTGAAGTGATTCTGGATACCAAGACTTTATCTGGAGTAGCAGAGAAATTACTGAGGAAAACAAAAATACTCTCCACAATGTCTCAAGCTTGTTCCTATGTAATTCATTGCCTAGTAAAGAAGAAATTAAACTCTGTGATTTCCTTTTTTAATGTATATCCGATAAAATTTTATATGCCACTTGTTTTCACTCAATAATATAGCTCGTTCAGCCTTTTATGTCAGTACATGTAGATCTGTGTGGTTCTTTGTAATGTTGTATGGAATGCTACCACAGGGACGCATCTGCTGGAGGGCAGTTGGTTGTCTTCAGATTGTTGGGTTTTTTCCCTATTAAAAGTATTGTACAAACATTCTTGTACATTTGTGTGGATATTTCTTTAGATTCTTGGGAAAATTATTACACATTAGTATGGCCATTAAAACTTTTGTAGATTTTCCTTTTAAAAAATTACTTGTGTTGAGAGAGAGCAAGAGAGAGAGAGAGAGAGTGTTAGCATGAGTGGGGGGGGGCAGGGAAGAGGGGTGGGAGAGAGAGAACCTCAAGCAGACTCCCCACCGAGCACAGAGCCCTACACAGGGCTCGATCCCACAACCCATGATATCACGACCAGAACCAAAATCAAGAGTCGAAAGTTTAACTGGACTGAGCCACCCAGGTACCCCTGTAGATATTTTCAAATACCCTACAAAAAAGCTAAGTCAATTTATACCCACTCAGTGTATGAGAGTTCCCCCCTCCCACACACCCATCTTAGCCCCACTGGATGTATTAGTTGAGAACTTACAGATTCAAACTGTTATGGGGAGTTCTCTATGGTAGAAGTCAATTTATTATGACAGTATTTGTTTTGTCCTTAATATTAATAAATAGCTTACTATTGTCTGTAATAATCTTTCATCAGTAATCATAAAAATAGATTATGTGACTTTACAGTTTTTCCCATGGGTAACCATGTGCAAACTAGTCTAAGTAAATAGAAGGCAAGCTCTCCCCCTTTTCTGCCCTCGCTCTATTTTATTATCTATACAGGCTTAAAGAGGACCAATTCTTAAACACTGCCAAGAAAATATTAACTGCCATTGTTCCTCCTGATATGCCAACCACATGATTTCTTTTTCTGAACACAAACATCTAATTGGTTATTTATTATTAAACCCCTAGTGATGTATCCAGGAATCAGATTGTCAGCAAGAACTCCACATCTGCAGGCAGCAATGAGAGTCATGTGAAGACTGTGTCATCACCAGGTGTCTGTCACACAGGCTCCGTCCCCTTCCCTGATACTGGAAATGGAGCCTGAAGTGAAGGAGGGTACGTGGGGGGCAGTCAGCTGGGTCATCAAGACATCAGGGAGCTGGAATGGTGGCAGCACAGGTTTGTCCTGCAGGTTTGTAACATCGTAAGTATCTGTATGTCCTTGTTGAGCAAAACATTTGTGAGGTCATGTGGCCCTGACCCTAAATGTGTGCCCTGGGGCAGGAAAGCTTCCTGGAATATGAGGCAAGGGAGTAAAAATGGAAAATGGTGAAGGCTGGGCAGGTGAACAAGGTCAGAGCCAAATAACACTGGGTCCTGAATATTCGAGACCAGATTTGTCCTGTGTATCCTATGCCTTATAAACGAATCTTGAACCTGAAAGCCTCTAGGGCAGGGCTTCTTAATCTGATGTGCATTGACCGCTTGGGTTCATGGATAGACTTCAGGCAGCCTTTATTAGTCAGGATTCTCCCAAGAAGCAGAACCAACAGGATGTATGTAGAAAGAATGAGATTTATGATAAGGAATTGGTTCACATGATCTGAAGGCTGAGAAGTCCCAAGATCTGCAGTCAACAAGTCGACAAGCTGGAGACACAAAAGAACCCAAGGTGTAGTTCAGTCCAGCTGGGAAGACCTAAGTACCAGGTGTTGGACCTGGAGAGCCAATGGTCCAAGTTCCAGGCAGGCTCCAGGCCCAAGATGAGCCCAAGTTTCAGTTCCAGTCCAAGGTCAGGAAAAGACCAATATCCCAACTAGAAGTCAGGCAGGCAGCAGGAGTTCCCATTACTCAGGAGAGAGTCAGTGGTTTTGTATTGTTTTGTATTGTTTTGTTTTGTTTTTATCTATTCAGGCCTTCAACTGGCTGGATGAGGGTTGCCCACATTAGGGAGGACAAGCTGCCTTATTTAGTATACCTGTTCAAATGTTAATCTCACTCCAACTCACTCTCACAGACCCATTGAGAATGGTTGAATGTATGTTCGAGTATTTTCTGACCTAGTCAAGTTGACACATAAATTTAACCAACACAATTCAACTCCTTGTCCACTTGGCATATATACACATCCTCTCAAACCATAATTTCTAATTAAAGACAATAACAAGGTCAGAATTCTGCCTAACATGATCCAACTAAGCTGACACAACCAAAAATGCCCTAAGGCCTTTCCCTGAAGAGGAAATAAGGTTCTTGAGTGATATTTATTCTTCTCCTTGATACCCCCTAACTAAAATATTATGACATAAAATCAACAATTCCTAAATACTATGACACAAAGTCAATATATCTTATGTTATGCAGTAAAAGAATAAGAGAGGGGAAAAGACAAAGATATTTTATGCACACATACACATACATATTCATGACAAAATAGGAAGGAAATGCTCATGATAATGACAATCCTCATTTCTGGAACTGGTTATGTGGTCCTACATATCTGGTATTTATAACTACTTTCCTCCACAAGCTCCATCCCCTTCCCCGATACTAGAGATGGATCTTTCTATATTCCCTTGGCCCTCAGCAAACACCTCAGCTGGTCGTGATTCTTTACCTGGTGCGGTGACCCAAACCTTCATCCCTGAAGGGTCTTGGGCCATAACCAGCCTGCTGCTGGAGTGGGCTGCTGTACTTTTCTGTTGACTTTAATCATAGGGTATCTCTTGTATTCCAGACATACTCTCCCTCACTTTCATTGTGGAGTAGCCGTCCATTTCTCCTAGGTAGTGAGGATCATTCACCACAGCCAGCACCAGCACTGTAACTCCCTTCTTTGCCTGTTGACTCAAAGGTAAGTGGCTAGGCAGCAGTCTTAACTTCAACAATGGAATCATTGTGTATATTCTGGTGGAAGCATTTCTCCTTCTGGAACTAGGACATCGAGGGCAGAAGAGAATAAGGTGGTAAGAACAGGAAGCATAAATTTTATTAGTGGATTACTAGGGGTAGTAGTAGTGCCACTCCCATCCCTTAATTCTTGGACCTTTGAATTCTGGTTATTGGAGAAATAGCACCATACTGGATGCTGATTCAGTTCACATACAGCCTCCTAGAGAAACTTGCCTCAGTCCTGCGAGATATTGCCACCAAGCTGGTGTTGTACCTGAGTCCTCAAAAGTCCATTCCACCATTTTATCAAGCCAGCTGTTTTGCATGTTAGGGAACATGATAAGACCAGTGAATTCCATGAGCGTGGGACAATTGTTGCACTTCATTGGCTGTGAAGTGGAAGTCCTTGAACATAGCAATGCTGTACAGGATACCATAATGGTGGACAAAGCATTCTGTAGTAAACGGATGGTCGTTTTGGCAAAAGCATTGTATGCAGGGAAGGCAAATCTGTATCCAGACTGTCTATTTCAGGAAGAACAAAAGGCTTCCCCCTCCAAGATGGAAGTGGTCCAATATAATCAACCTGCCACCATGTAGCTTGCTGATCACTCTGGAGAATGGTGTCAAGGACTCAGTGTCCATCTTTGCTGTTGACAGATGGGGCACTCGACAGTGGCCATTGCCAGTTAACCTTGTGAATAAAAGTCCGTGTTGCTGAGTCCATGCATAACCTCCATCCCTACCACCATGGCCACTTTGTCCATGAACCCATCAGGCAATGGGAGGGGTGGCTGTGGAAAGAGGCTGACTGCTATGCACAAAATGGGTCATCCTACCCACTTGATTACTAAAATCTTCCTCCGCTGAGCTCACCCTTTGTTGAGCATTCACACAGTACACAAATATCTTCACACTTTCTACCCATTCCAAAAGGTTTTTTCACATACTTTCCCACCAAATTTCCTTGGAACCACTTATCCAGTGATGGTCCTTCCATCTTTAGTCATTCTGCCAAACCGTGGGACACAGGTCTTGAATCAGAATATAATAACATGTTTGACCATATCTCCTTCCAAGCAAAGTGAACCACCAGGTGTAGAACTAGAAGTTCTGCCCCTGGGGAGACTCTTTCTTGTCCACTGTCTTTTAGAGATGCCCCAGATAGGACTGGAGGGCTGCAGCTGTCCACTTTCAGGTGAACCCTGTCCATTGTGCAGAACCACCTGTAACCAGGCCTGAGTCTTATCTTTCTCTGTCAATAGACTGTAGAGAACTCCCAGTGAGGCCATAGGAGCAGGCTGGGCGAGAGAAGGCAAGGGTGGGGGCCTTGGGCATTTGGGCTGCTCCCTAAGGCAAATTACTCATGCCTTCAGGGCCTGCATGGACCTAACTGTGCACATACCACTTCCATTCATTGAAGGAGTGTTGCTGTTCATGTCCACAACTTTATGGCTTGCTGCATCAGATAACTTCTACCGCATGATGGGCAGCCCAGGTCACACTGTAACCTGATGACCTGCGGTTAAATGTTCAGTCTCTACTAAGGCTCAGAGCAGGCCAAGACCTCTTTCTCAAAAGCGTATAGAGCTCTCTTCCGAAATCCTCAGTGTCTGTGCTGTGACTCATCTATGGGGGCCTGCCAAGGGCTCCAATCTGCCGCGGCCACGTCAAGCACCACTGAATGGGACCCAAGTGTCAGAGCAACCACACAACTCTTGCACCTGTTGCAGAGCTCCTCTTGTTTCTGAACCTCACTCAAAACCAGCCTTATTTTGGGTTACTAGGTAAACAGGCAGGACATGACATCCACAGGAGGAATATGTTGTTTCCAAAATCCAAAGATGCCAAAACCCAAAGGAAACCTTGCACCTCTTTTTTGGTTTGTGGGGAGACCAGATGCAATATCACATCCCTCTCCTTAGGAGAGATCTCTCCACCAGCCCCACACCATTGGGTCCATAGAAATTTTGCAGAAATAGAAGGTCCTTGAATTTTTGTCTGACTTACTTCTCAACTTCTAGCACAAAAATGTCTTACCAACAAGTGTAGAGTTGTTGCTATTTCTTGTTCACTAGATCCAATCAGTATAATGTCCTCAGTGTAATAAACCACAGTGATATCTTCTAGAAGGGAGAACAATCATGATCCTTGTGAACTAAACTATGACATAGGGCTGGAGAGTTGATATATCCCTGACACAGACCAGGGACGGTGTGCTGCTGGCCTTGCCCGCTGAAAGCAAGCTGCTTCTGGTTGGTCTTATGGCAGAGATGGAGAAAGGGACATTTGGAGACACCAAAGCCATGCACCTGTACCACGGGATATGTTATTTTGCTTGAGCAAAGCAACCACATCTGCTTCAACACTGTGATTGAAGGGACCACCTGCTTAAGCTTATGATGATCCACTGTCATTCTCCAGGATCGATCTGTCTTCTGCACAGGCCAAATGGGAGAGGTGAATGGGGATGTGGTGACAATCACCACTCCTGTGTCTTTCAGGGCCGTGATGGTGGCACTGGCCTCTGCAACCTCTCCAGGACTGTGGCATTGCTTCTGGATTACTACTTTCCTGGGTAGAGGCAGTGCTAGTGGCTTCTGCTTGGCTTTCCCACCATAATATCCCTCACTTCATAGGTCAGGGAACCAATATGAGGATTCTGCCAAACACAGGGCTCAGTTTATCTATTCCAATTATGCATTCCAGAACTGGGGAAATAACCACAGGATGGGTTTGGGGACCCACTAGGGAGATGGATTTGTGCTAAAACTCCATTGATCACTTGATTTCCATAAGCCTACACTCTGGTGGACTACAGTGACAGATTGGGTCCCTTGGAATTACTGTTGATTAGGAGTGAGTATGCAGTAGTCCCTGAAATGTCTGATTATTTCCAATGTAGTTACCCTGGTCAAAGCCAAAGGTACCTTTAGGAAAGGCTGGAGAAAGATTAACAGGAAAAATCTTTGCTAGTGTATCAGGATCCTTCCTCAAAGGGAACTGGACTTCATTCAAGGGTCCTGGGTCTATAAACTGGCTCAAGTCTGGGAATTGATTAAGGGATGCAGTTCTCTTTTATGATTCAGGTTAGACTTTTGTTCACTCTACATGGAACTTTTATGCTTAGTTAAAATTTATTTCACACCTAGGAACACTGTGATCAGCTAGCCCACGCCACAGGTCTGCATGAGTCAGACTATTCTGACTGCTGCTTTGACTGCTGTCCATTACAGTGACCACGCCCACCCTGCTCTGGGGGGTTGAGTGCTGCCACTTGGCCCCTCACAAATTCATTTCTCACAGAGTGGTACAAAGTATGTCTTCTGCATCCTGCCAGTGTGGGTGAGAATGTTCTCAGTGACAAGTCCAATCTAACATTCCCATCAGCCTCGCCTGTAAATCCCTTCCTCTACATTAAACCAGGGCAGGGCTGGCATTTCCAGCTCACTCTCTATGGGCCACGTTTTGGTCCATGTTTCACAACTAACCAAACACACTGTGAGACCCTTTCTGAGTCCCCAGGTTGCAGCATTAAATGCAGAACCTCTTCTTAAGGAATCCATATCAACCAATTCATCCTAATCCAAGTTCATGTTCTTCTCTGCACTGTCTCACACCCTTAATGTCCATTCTCATACATGATTCCCAGAGCTGTTTGTATAAGATAGAAAACTCAAGTAGTTCCTTTGGAGTGTAGTGCACCTCCGCATGGGTCCCACTTTGAACCTCACCTCTAGGGGCCTGCTGAGAGCTGAGTTTAGCTATAGCAAAGAGGGGAGGTAGGGGTAGGTCCTGTCTTTGTCTGCCTGGGCTGCCATAACAAAATACCATAGACTGGGTGGCTTAAAGAACAGAAATTTATTTCTCGCAGTTCTGGAGGCTGGTAGTTCAAGATCAACGTGATGGTTGATCAGGTTTCTGGTGAGAGATCCCTTCCTGTCTCGCACATGGCCACCTTCCTGTCGTGTCTTCAAAATGGACTTTCCTTGTGTGCATACGGAGAGACAGAGATTAGGTTCTCTATATCTGCTTATAATGCCACCAATCTTATTAGATTAGAACCCCACCCTGATGATCTCATTTAACACTAATTACCTCTTAAATGCTCTATATCCAAACACATTCACACTGAGGGTTAGACCTTGAACACTGATTGTGGGTGGTACACCATTCATGGCAGAGGCTATGAATCTATAAAAGGGAAAAGAATATCTTTATTTTTTTCTAAACTTTAACCAAAACTTTGCATTCCCTTCAAGCATTTTTGTCACTAACAGACCAGGATACTAGCAGTACTCATGACTTTGTCATCATGAGAAATCAGATGTTTCATATCACATTACAGTTGGTCCATAGATCTTAGGAAATTGCTTATGCTTGTCACTCTTCCCAAATCACAGCACTTAGAGGATCTTCCACTGCAGGCACACATATTATCGTATATCTGTATTTTGGTAAATGTTTTCAATATCTGATCACCTTGTAATTTCACGTACTTTATTGCAAAGATTTAAAAGCCTTCTCATGAGACAGCATCTGTGGGCACCTTCAGATTGCCAGAGGTGCCAGGGCTGAACGTCTCCTGTACAGGGAAACCTGCATATTTAGGTTTTTGGACGTTGGGTTGTGATCCACTGGTTACGAGTTATTCAGGATCACCCAGGTTTGTGTCAGAAGTGAGGGGTGGAACGTTGAGCTGACATTTAAACCATTTAAACCATTAAACTTGTTCTTTTGACAAGAAAGGAGTTTAGTGACCAGGCTTCTAAATACAGACTTGTAGGGCACTATGCGTGGTGGCCAGTACAGCACAGTCATGGCCAAGAACTCTGCACCACGTTGAGGATTATTGAAGCCTTGAAAATAAGGGTAAGATTGACCAATCTTTAGCTAGAATTATTAGCAACCACCTTTTCTAATAGAACTCTGCTTTGTGGCATTGTTTTACACTGATCTCACGTTAATGGAAACTTGTCGTAAAATAAACAAGTGGTTATTTTCTGGATTGTGAATCAAAGGTTACAAAGTTTCCTCTTTTGAACAGACACTTCTCAAAAGTGGCCACTAAACACATGAAAAGGTGCCCAACATCATTAGTCATTAAAGAAATACAGACTAAAACCACACTGAGATCCCTCATTCTACCTACTAAGATAGCTAACATTAAAATGACTGACGAGACCAGATGGTGACGATACACCTCACCAGATGGTGAGGAGAAACTGGAAATCTTACATTGCTAGTGGGAGTTAAAAATGATACGTCCACTTTGGAAAACTGGCTGTTTCTTAGAAAATTAAATTACAGGTCTCCCTCATAGTTGAGCAAATCACTCCTAGGTATTTCCCCAAGAGAAATGAAAGCAGGTGTGCTCGGAACAGCTTGCACTAGATTGTTAATAGCAGCTTTATTTGTGATAGCCAAAAGGAGGAAAGAATCCCAACGGCCATCAACAGGAGAATGCCCAGATGAGGGCGGATATCTGCGCCCTGGAGTACTATCCAGCCATGGGAAGAGAGACCTGCCGACAGGAGCAACACCGTGGATGAATTTCACTGACAGTATGTTGAGTGAAAAGAGCAAGACCCACACAAGAGTGCCTACAGTGTGACCCCACATATATGAATGAACAAACATGCACCAGTGACCTGTGGTGAGAGAAATCAGAATAGTGCTCGCCTCAGAAGGTGCAGTGGGTGGGCATTGCCTGCAGGACTAGCACAATGGATGGTGCTGGTTGGATTGGATGTTCTACCTTCTGAGCTTGATTTTGTTCACACAAGTGAATATGTTTATCAAGAGTCATCCACATGTAACATAAGAGCACTTTACCTCAATTAAACATATACCACAATTAAAACAAAACAGGACCTGGATTCTCCCATATGGTAAACATAGGGGAACATTTCTCATGCCAAATTTTTTTCTCTCTGTAAAAGTAGAATTAATACACATGCATAATAAAAGAAGTGTGTATCTGGTCAGTGTGGCCGGAGTGTCAGCCTGGAAAATGTGCCTGATGGACACAAGCAGAAAGACAAGAGTTGGGTGGAGGGAGGGAGGAATGCAGGTAGAAGGGGCATTCTTCAGGACACCTGTCCCAACTTAGGAGAAAGGATCAAAGAGGACATATGCTGATGTATGAGAGGTTGTTGAGATGTGTCAGAAAAGTCGCTTTATGTCGCTGAAAATGAGAACTGACATTAATTTTCTGTAGGGGAAATAGCGGTAGCCATATTTTTCAGACTTATATTTTGCCCAAGAAATTTCCCCTTTGAGGCGAGAGTTATTTTCCCCTACAGAACTATGGTTTGTTCATGTTTTCTTCTTAATTTAGTCTTCCCAGCTTTAGAACAACTAAAGCTGGTTGATTTCACATGTAAAATGTTTTTGAAAGCATAATGGAATCCTATAAAAGGCTCCACATGAAGTGCTTCTGGAATGCAATGAGACATTCACACTTCTGCACCAGGGAGCCACAGAGTTGGCTGGGGCCACAGGCAACTCTGATAGTTCAATAAACTACAAAACAAAACAATGACCTGCCATTCCACCATTAGGCCCCCATTCTTTGGGTGTGAACGGGAGATAGCATTCATTCATTCAACAAATACTTATTTAGGACCCATCATAAGCCAAGTGAGTGGTGGGCACGATCGTTGCCAGGCAAAGGCAGACAATAGTCAAATGAACAAATATGTAGTAATTCAGGCCACTGATTGTGGAATTAAATAATTCTGGGTTCAAATCTTCATCTGCTTCTTAACAGCCATATAACCTTAGGCAAGACCCTTTACTTCCCAGAGACTCCATTTTTTCCTCTGTCAAAGGAGATTAAAAATGTCTACTTCTGGGAATGCAAGCTGGTGAAGCCACTCTGGAAAACAGTATGGAGGTTCCTTAAAAAGTTGAAAATAGAGCTACCCCACAACCCAGCAATTCCACTACTGGGTATTTACCCCAAAGATACAAATGTAGTGATCTGAAGGGGCACCTGCCCCCAATGTTTATAGCAGCAATGTCCACAATAGCCAAACTATGGAAAGAGCCCAGATGTCCATTGACAGATGAATGGATAAAGAAGATATAGTGTGTGTGTGTTTGTATATATATGAGTATTGTGCAGTCATCAAAAAGATGAGATCTTGCATTTGCAACAACATGGATGGAACTAGAGGGTATTATGCTAAGCGAAATAACTCAATCAGAGAAAGACAATTATCATATGATCTCACTGATATGTGGAATTTAAGAAACAAGGCAGAGGACCATAGGGGAAGAGAGGAAAAAAGGAAACAAGACAAAACCAGAGAGGGAGACAAACCATAAGAAACTCTTAATCAAAGGAAACAAACTGAGTGTTGCTGGAGGGGAGGGGGGTGGGCAGATGGGATAACTGAGTGATGGACATTGGGGAGGGTATGTATTGTAATGAGCACCGGGTAATATTTAAGACTGATGAAAAAGATGCCTACTTCTGAGGGTATCGTGAGGATTATAGAGGATACGTTATGTAGTGGTTAGTGTACCGTCCCTAGCATGTAGCTGCTACTATTATTCTTAATGATGCTCTGGAATTTGGATCTGGAGGGCCCTTAAACCATCAAAACACCCTTGTTGGGGTCATACTTTTAGATATATCACTGAAGATTATAGAATTATCAGACAACACAGAAAACTAATAGAACATGTGACAAGGCCTTGAGGTCTAGGGAGGGCCGAGCACCTGAGGTCATAGCAGAGATGGACAGAGGATTAGGAAAATGAGACCACAACTCTCAGCTGGAGCCATTCCAACACGTTGCCTCAGGGGCGCTCTGTGCTCCAGGTTGGATGGAGAGTCAAGGACTAAGGGGACCTTGGAGTCTCTCAACCAACCAGCTTCCATCATCATGGTGTTCGCCCCTGGCTTCCCCCTGCTTGTTGAGCTCCCAAGTGCACACGATACACTGAAATAGGGCATCTGTGGGCAGAATGTTGGCAAAATGCAATGCTGTGTTCAGGCCTGGCCTTGGTGAACTTTGCTAATCCATGATCCATCTGGGAAGCTGGAGTTCTTCCCCCTCTTCTCTTGCATGTTCTCAGAAAACCAAGACAAAAGCAAATTTGGAGACTTCCAGTGGGTTCACTCTCCAGATGCTCCTGGTAAATTGGAATTGTCAGAAGACATGACTAAATGATTACCTTAAAACTTCAGTCTCTATGTCTGGGACCTATCCATAATCTAATGGGAATGCAAGGATTTGTTGTAAAAGTAAAGAGTGTGAATGTTTCACTACCAAGGGGAACAATTAACCAAACCAGTTACCTGGCTCATGAACAACAGTGTCACACAGTCCCATGCCGTGCTCCCAGGGATGGGACAATAACGCATCACTGCCCTGGCTTGTCTCCTCCCGTTAGAGTGTTAATGAACCACATAGTAGTGGCTGTGTTCAAGGATTCTCAGAGGGACGTTGGGCATTGTCCTTCCAGCAGCTTCTTCTGTTACTTTTTCTTATTTTTTTAGTTAAAAAACAAAACAAGTAATCATTGTGAAAACTCTAGGGAGTGTATTATCTAAAAAAATGAAATGAAATGAAATAAAAGCAAAATGGAAAAAATATGCAACCAAAATCCCAGTCAACCTCCTGTGGGCTCTTGAAGCCAGTGGACAACTGGGATACATTCACACTCTGCTTTGGATGATGGCCTCTGTGCACCATAACACCCCTTATCCCATGTTCCAGACGAAGGAACTGAAGCTTGGAGAAGTCTGGCAGCTTCCCCGGCTGGTAAGCAGGGAGCCAGGGTTTGATCTCGGGAGCTGTTACTCCAGACAAGGCAGCACGCAGGGCTGGGCCAGACCCGAGATTGAAGGCTGGCCCTCAGGAAAGATCATTGAAGGGAATTGCAGAGGACAACAGTTAATGCTTCATGCTACCGTCCTGGGTAATAGCAACCAAGGGACCACACTCCTCCCTGGGCCCCACGTCATTACCCCAGGCATAGTCCCCAACCCGCTGCCACTGTGTCCACGGAAACATTTCTGGAAAGTGTCTCCTGTGCTCTGTGGTTGTGCACTGACTTCTGGGGAGATCCTCTCCTCTCCCTGCAGGAACCACCACCCTCTACCCCAGCAGAAGACCCCCCACTCCTCAGTTATTTCCTCTAGAGCAGGGCTGTGGGCAGACTGTATTTAGATTCTGAGGGGGCCCTGTAGCCACCTGCAGACCTGTGTGAGGCAAAGGGAGTGATACTTTCTGAATATGTAAGTGTTCTTTTCCTGTTTGTGCTCCATTTCCAGGGACATGTCCCCTCCTCGGCCAGGGACATCCTTGTTTCACGGACAATCAGGATTTCAACAGCAGGAATGCAAAGAGGAAAAAGAGAAACTGTTCAGGACTTGACATCCCAATTAGAATTCCTGAGTCCACAGGACCCTGAAAGCCAAACTTTGAGGAAAAAAGAGAAAAAAAAGATTTCCTAATCCCAGGGAGAGAGAATTCCTCCTACGAAGTTGCTGTCATCAAGGATGAAGTGTCCATTGCCTCGTGGAGTGGGAGGAAGAGCGGAGAAGCATCTCCCCGACCCTGGGAGAGGGGCAGCGGTTTCTCAAAGGCTCAGGGCATAGCCTGCTCTCACTCATGCTGTGCGAGCCTGGTCTAGAGAGGGTGGGCTCCGGAGGCTGCCCAGGCACAGCCATGGGCAAGGAGGGGCCAGATCACACGTCCTGGGATGACTAAGGGCTGCAAAAACACAAATTGTTATAAAACCCCAGGACCCTCGCTCAGCCATGGGGAGAAGGAGAGGCTCCATGAATGAAAGGACTAGATTTTGCATTGAGGGGCTCTAAATCACATTTTTTAAAGAAGAATAAAGGAATATGATAGTTCTTGATAGTGTGGAGAGTAATTATGCCCAAAGTCTGGGTTACGGTCATGGGTGAGTATGAAAAAGGCTGATTAATCCATAGAAAATGGAAGGAAGTGGCAGAGGGTTGATGCATCTGGGGAACTGAGGTTTATACGTTCTCCTTAGGCTTGTCCTGTGATTCCAGTGGAATCACCTTAACTTCCACTTCTACTCGGATACTAACAAGGATTAAGGTTAACAAACATTAAAAGAAAATGCCAGAGTCTCTCTAATAGGTTAGGACATTTTGGTCGCATCAGCCAAGTGCGCTCAGATTGTAGTTTCTCAGTCCCGGGTGGGGAACTCCTTCCCCACGCCCCACTCTCCTCCACCTGAGGTGTGTGCATTCCCGCTGCAAAGGGCAACTGTTCTAGGCTGAGGCCCCACGATTTGCTCAGTACAGAGCTCGCTGAACTCAAAGCCCAAGCCCTCTGGGCACGAATCCTACCCAGGCCGTGCCAAATGGTGTTACTAGAATGGTCAGGCGTGGTGCCAGCAATCTCTTGTGCAGGAGGAGAGCCCGGCCCCAGGAGCACGGGGCTTGGGTTGAACACAGGTGAGATGTGACCCCACGGCCCCCTCCTCCAGGCGCCTGAGGGCGGTCTACACAGCGCCCGAGCTGCCGCAGGTAAGGTACACAGCCCACTCCTCCCCCGCTTGCTCGGAGCGCAGGAGGGAAGACAGGGGGGCAGGCAGAGGTCCTGGCTGGCTGGTCACACTCACGGACTGAGGACACGGACAACGGAATATCCAAGGGGAAGGAGGAAAGCGTGAACACTTATTCTTGAATATACTTGTTTCTCTGATTATAGAAGCGGGACACTTGGCAAACAAATGTAAGGGAGAAAACAAAGTGACTCAACTCTCAGTCCCAACATAGTCCACTTTTCAGTTTCTATGCAGACTGTTAGTCCAAGCCTGACAGAGGCTACGGGGTTTCAGAAGAATGAGTTTGTCCAGTGCCTGAGCCTGAACCCTGTGTCACAAGGGCCATGGTCAGGAGACTTGCCTAGTGCCCGGCGGGCTCGTGCTTGCCCAGAGCAGACCAGATTGCTGCGCGACAGGTTCTGCTGCGCCGCACCGGGTTCTCACTGCGCGACTAAGGGTCAGAATAGACTTTGTGTACAGCATCATGAAAATAGTAATTTCACGGGGACACCGTGCAATCATAGCGGGAAATCGCGGATTTTGCTGACTGCCAACCCCTAGTGGTGACAAGCGGCAGGCCCGGTGGAGGGGCCACCCCTGCCCCTGAGCTCCTCCCCGCGGGGACAGCAGGCCGCCGCCCTGCAGCGCTCCCCCTGGACACCCGCTCCCCTCTGCTCCGGGCATGTCCTTCCTGCCGCAGCCCCACAGTGCGCCAGCCACGGCCCTCCACTGGCCACAGAGCGCGGACGTGTGTGGCCGCCGGACAAGCAGTGTGGGGGGGACCCCTCCCCCCGGCCCAGAGCGGCTGCACATAGAGGCAGCCAGCGTCCACACGGGCCCCCCACTCCTGCGTCCTGCCCGGTGGCTCGGCCCTTCCCGTCCTGCATTTTCAGGAGACGACAGCGCCACGGGCTGGTGTCTAAGGCGCACCCACGGCCTGCTGTCGGAGTGATAGAAACGTGCCCCCGGGGACATCTGTCCCGGGGAAAGGAGCCAGGCCGGCCATCCTCGCGGGGCTCAGGGGGACCAGAGCTGTGGATTAAGAGATAGCACATGGCCCCCCAGGCACAGCAGGGCCTCTGGGCGCTGACAGTGCGGCTGTGTCCATAACCACACCTCCTTGCCCGGAGCCTACAGTCAATCCAAGGAGCCTGTCCCCTCCTCCACCCCGGTCGCCCCCGGGTGGCCCTCCTAGCCTGCCCATCTCGCTCTCCCTTGGCGTCCCCAGACGTCTCCAGGGGCAGGGGAGGGCTTCTAGTTTGCTCTGGGGAGAATCAGGGATCTAGTCAGACACCACACCCCAACCAGGGATTCGTGCCAAACTGCCTGGATCCTCACTGACATGGTGAGAAAGGCCTCAGGTTAGCGGTTCCCAAACCTCCCCGCACACTGGAATCCCGGGGTCTCTAAGATCTCCTGCGGGCTGCACGCGCCCACTCCCTTCCGGATGCTCTGCTTCCCTGAGTCTGGGCGCGGCCCGGACACTGCGGTTGTAAGCGCTCCCGGTGATTCCGGCGTGCAGCCAAGTTTGGGGACCACTGTCCTGGTTGGAAGAAATCTGAGCCTTGAGTAGTGTCTGTCTTTCGGGGTCTTCTGGCCACAGCGTTTCTCTCGGAGACCCGGGATCGGCATGTTACACAGGGAGAGGACCCTCAGTGACAAAGGTACTGTCCATCATAGAGCCTTTCAAATGACAGGAAAACCACCATCAACCAAATGTCCTACAGTTATGCAGCGCTTTACAGTTTGCAAAACACTTGGCCCTAAGAGACACTGTTCAGGCTCCCAAAAGAAAGGCCTGTCAGTGTCATGGAAAGTTTGACCTTTGGAATCAGAAGGATGAGGTTTACGTCCTGAATCTGCCCCTCACCAGCTGAGTGGTCGGTCACTGGGCCTCCTGGAACCTGGGCTTCATCTGTAAGGTGGAAACCGGGACCCTCACCACACAGGGACTTGAGCAGATCAGAGAAAACCAAATGGAAAGAACCAGCAGAGTGCCCGGCACAGAAAAAGCAAGCAGCGGTAATTATGAATAGAGTGCTGGGAATTTCCCAGAACTCCCTGGCTTTCTGTCCAAGAGGGAACGAGGTAGGAGCTGGACGTTTGCATTCTGGCCTTGCCCTACCCTGTGCCCCTGAGCCAGGTGCTAACGCCCTGCTAGCTTGTCACAGGGAGCAGGCAGGACCTGCAGAGAAGGCCAAGACAATGGACTTATGGGTAATTATAACTCATGTCATCTGGAGGAAACCACCAGAGTAAAATTCATATTTTGGGGTGGGTAGGACTTCCTGTCCTTGGAGACATGAGGACCCCAAGCAGCTCATGTCATTGCCTCCCCTCCCCCATTCATTGTGAAATAAAAAATAAAAATCACCTCTACCCATTTCCTGACATGCCCTGCGGGGAGCACCCTCTGTAAGACCCTCTCATGTGGATCGTAAACACAACCCTGGGGAGAAGTCTGTGTCTGCAGAGCTGGGGGGAGGGGAGAGAGGGGCCGTAAATTGCCTTGTCATTCCGTAGGTTTGCAAGTGGGCTAGATTAGCAACAGAAAAGCCCCCTTGTTTGCACCTCTAGTCAGTTGACAAGTCTAAGAACATATTTTTGAAGAGGGTTTGCTAGAGAAGCCATGGGACTTGCTGTTGTAGAAGTGCAACCACAGTCATCTTGTTGACCTGCAGGGGACAGCAGAGCACTGGCCAGAGCAGAGGGAGAGGCTCCTTGGGTCCTTAGCAGGGGAGGTGGGGGGGCTGACCTTGGGGAGAGGAGACCTTGCAGCCAGTGCTTCTGGGCAGGGTGGGGGTGAGGGTGGCTGAGGCCAGAACTTGTGGGGCAGGAAGAACACGGGGCAGGCCTGAGCTGGGCAAGGTCTGCTCTGACCCAATTCCCCACGAAGTGACTGGGGGCGGTGGTGTGTGGAAGCCTCTGGTCCTGTCCTGCAGAGCCCACCCCAGGGGTCTCGTCCCAACTGTGTGCTCCATGCCCTCACATTGGGGGCTTGAAGTCAGCCCTGGTGGCAGGATTTACACCACAGGAATCAGCAGGCATTGCAAATCTGGGTTGGTAGTTTTGTTTTGTTTTGGTTTTTTGCCCCCCACAAGCTGGGTAACCAGCGCACGCTGCTTTGGGGTGTCAGGAAGCCCCACAGGTCCAGCTTGGGTTGTAGGAGCCACCTTCCAAGGAGCCGCCCTTCCGACACTGCCTGGCTCCCCCTCACACCTAACAGGCCCCCGTGCAGCCATCCACACCCGCCCAAGAACCGTGCTATTGCTCAGCCAGCCCAATTCTGCTTCCCTCGGAAAAGGAGGGGTGGTTGTTAGGATGGCGGGGAGGGGCTGCAGGGAGATTTTGCCTCTGCATCTCTGTTTACTATCACTGTAGGTCCCCTCTGATCTGACCTTAGCATCCTAGCTGGGGGGGGGAGGGGGGGAGGATAGGAAGTTAGCTTATTTTTATTTTGTTTGATCGTCCTTCTCATCAGATGTTTCAGAAGCTGATCTTAAAGCAGTTATTTTTCTAAGTCTAAGGCAACACAGTGAAGAAAGATGCCCAGAAACATATTGGAAAATAGGACAAAGTTGGGAGTTTGCCCAGAGTTTAAAATTCACCACATATAAACAGCATTTGCATGATTAAGAGCTGCAGTTCCTTCCTTGCTGGGTGTCACCGCATCCTGCCTTGTGCAGGAAGCATTGCCCTCCGGCCATGCTCTAACCCGGCTTTCCCAGAGTCCCATGGTCTTCCCTGCCAACCTGCTGACGTTCAGTTATTTTTGCAATGAGGCAATGAAGCTAAATTGCCAGGGGAAAATGTGCTGGACAAAGGGCAAGTAGAAACCATGATTCACCAGGACGTCCAAGAGCGATGCAGTTACCAAATAATATTCACTGAAAAGAGAGTCACAGGGTCTACAATATGCCAAGAACTGTTTTAAGCACAGCAGAGACCACAGTGAGCAAGAGGCAGGACTCAGGCTATAAACAAATAAGAAAAACGCCAGATGGGGTGAGTCAGCGGTTGGCAGACGATGGCCTGGGGCCAAAGGCGGTCCACCCCTGCTTTGGTAAATAAACTTCTGTTGGAACACAATCACGCCTTTCATTTCCCACTGTCTATGACTGGTTTAGGGATCCATGGCAGTCACAAGAGAGACCACCTGTCCCTGGTGTAAGTACAGGGATTCACACAGGGTCATATGAGAGAAAGGGGGGTGGGGGCATGGCTACTTTCCACTGAGTGCTCAGGGGACACTTCTCCAATGGTGACATTTAAACCAACATGTGAAAGACTGGAGAGGGGTGGCAGCCAGAGTGGGGGCTGGGGGAAAGCAGAGGGAATAGTGAGTGCAAAGGGCCTGGGGCAATAGAGAGCTGGGTGTGTCCCAGGAACCAGACCAAAAGGAAGGGGGAGGGGTCTGCACTGGGGCTTGAGCCAGGTGGTCTGGGGGAGAACGGTGCCTGATCAGAGAGGGAGGCGGCTTTACAAACCTAGGTCAGGAGATTGGGTTTGGTCCAGCTGTGTTCAGCAGGCGGGAGCAAGATCTGACTCATTTTTGGGACTTTCCCTCCGACTGCCCAGAGACATCAGGTAGAAGGTGATCGTGGTGGCCAGGCGAGATCTGAGGGCCCTTGGATGGGTGTCCAGGCTCAGTTACTTCATGAGCCACGGGCAGGAATGCAAACAGAGGTCCCCATCTCTGGGTAAATATTTAAAGTATAAGATTAAAGGGAATAAGCAGGGAAATAGTACATATCCTGCCTCCCACTTACACAAGTACACTTTCTGACCCCCTGGAGGGCGGCACTGGGTTAGAATTCTGATTCCTCAGGTTCCCTGCTGCTTTCCCTTCCTCTTCCAAGCCTGGCAGCCCGGCCTGCGAGAGGCCCACAGCCAGGGCCGCCCCAGGCCTCACCCCTGAGGCCAGCCACACCTCCCTGCCTGGGGAGCAGGGGACACACAGGACACTGCTTCAGTGCAGGAGCCGGAATTTAGGAAACACCACGGTCCCAGCTCCTCACTCCCCGGGTGTTACTGCTGGGAGGGCCTGACCTCATTGGCCTGTTATGACTTCCCTGTCCCTAAAAGTTTACAGGGAGCACTCTGGCCCAGTCTCCAGGTTCATTATACAGGCTGCTTGTAAATGCTGAAAGCTAGAAAAGGAATTTAACAAAAGCATCTGAAACTGGCAGTAAGGCTCACTTCTCCCCCCGCCCCCCTTCTAGGGCTCTGTCTTCAGGCCCTGCCAGCTTCACACATTCCTTCCTTCCTTCCTTTTTTTTTTTTCCTAAGATTTTTATTTATTTATTTGAGAGAGAGAGAACCTGAGAGAGAGAGAGAGATCATGAGCAGGGGGAGGGGTAGAGGGAGAAGCCGACTCCTCACTGAGCGGGGAGCCCATCACAGGGCTCGATCCCAGGACGCTGGGACCATGACCTGAGCTGAAGGCAGACGCTTGACCGACTGAGCCCCCCGGGCGCCCCAGATTCAGACATCCCTATACAATGGCCTTTACAGGTGTGTCCTAGAGCCCCACCACAGAGGAACTGATGTCCTCTGGAACATCAGCTCTTTTAAATTATAAAGCCCTTTGCCTCTGCTTTTAAAATATCCTACCAGATTTAGAGAGAAATTTGAAAGAATAACGACTCTTCACTAACCCCTCCTTCACCGAGAAAAGAGGACCAGATTTTTCCCTGGGGCCTCCTACAAATGATCTGAAAAAGGTCAATATTCAGGGGCTAATAGAAGAAGCCAAGGTTCAGCTGTGTACCCAGAAAGAAGATTTTTGTTAAAATGCTTTTATACAGACTTTACAAAGGTATAAATTTTTTGATTCCCATTTCAGTTAAAAATCTTTCTGATAGGTGCCTGGGTGGCTCAGTCAGTTGGGCGTCTGCCTTCGGCTCAGGTCATGAGGTCCTGGGATCGGGCCCCATGTCGGGCTCCCTGCTCAGTGGGAGTCTGCTTCTCTCTCTCCCTGCTGCTCCTGCTCCTGTACTCTCTTTCTGTCAAATAAATAAATAAAATATTTTAAAAAAATCTTTTTGATATAAAAAAGCAAACACAAAAACAAATTTAGTTAAAAAGATGGGGCAGCCCCTTGATATTCAAGCTGTAATCCAGTTCTTTGGGAAATTAAAAACAACTTTCTCTGTCTTCCAAATCTCTGCAAGATCAGAAATGCAACCCTAAAAACAAGTCAAAACCCACATATACTTAATAATCCCCCAAACTCACCTATTCCTCTCTAAAATGTTTGTGGATATTATAAAAGATCAGAATATTGGAACAAATTGTTCTCTACTTAAGAAAAGAAAGATCTGGGCGCCTGAGTGGCACAGTCGATCAAGCGTCAGACTCTTGGTTTTAACTCAGGTCGAGATCTCAGGGTCATGAGATCTAGCCCCGTGTTGGGTTTCTGGCTCAGTGCAGAGTCTGCTTAAGACTCTTCCTCCCTCTCCCTCTGCCCCTCCACCTCCCTCTAAATTAAATAAATAAATAGTTCTTAAAAAAATTCTCTAAAAAAAAGAAAAGAAAGATCCATTTTAAATAACAATTACTCTGAAACTATAGGGAAAAAAGATACATTCTTTCTCTGTCCTGACAATTATAAATCTTGTCTTTATTATTATTTTTTAAGATTTTATTTATTCATGAGAGAGAGAGAGAATGAGAGAGAGAGAGAGCACGAGAGGGGCAAGGTTTAGAGGGAGAAGCAGACTCCCCGCTGAGCAGGGAGCCCAATGCAGGACTCTATCCCGAGACTCGATCCAGGGACTCCAGGATAATGACCTGAGCCAAAGGCAGTCGCTTAACCAACTGAGCCACCCAGGCGCCCTGTAGATCTTGTCTTTAAAAAGTAAAAACAGACCAAAATCACCTGAGACTGGGAAAAAAGAGAAGGGAGAGTGGCTTTTCAAAAATTTTTATTTATTTATTTAGTTAGTTAGTTAGAGACCTTTTAAAAATACAAACTGCTAAAAGGGTTCTGTGCCCAGACTCTAGCACCTCAGATAACAGAAAGATATGCTCCAAATTTCTACCTTGGAGAAAACTTAGATAGTCTCTCTGCACCTTTGTGACATAAATTTTCTACCCCATCTTTTCCAAGACCTAAAAGCCATTCTTTGAAATGCAAACTATAGGGAAAAGTGCGTCATCAGAAAAAAAAAAATAGGAGATATTTGAAAAATGTGCCTTCAGTGTCCTCTCCACAAATATTAGGATTGTCTTTACTATCTTGTCTGTGTGCAGATGGCCATGTATGTGATAAATGTGAGAGATTTTCCCTTCCCCCAGAGGCATTGCTCACGTTAGGTTGTGAAAGACTATTTAGTTGAAGGCAAGTGCTTATAAAAATTGGGCATTTTAAAACTCAGAAAGATAAAAACTAACCAAAATGTTTTTCAAGTTCATGTGATCTGGGAAAATATTTGGTACTAAAGGTAATTTAAGGTTGTTGGTTTAATTAAAATAGGCATGTCTTTAGAATTATCAGCATTAAATATGAGACTTTTATTATGTATGTGTTTTACTAAAAGTCAAATAAATTCAAGCTAGCTCTGTTGCAAAATTTATCAAAAAAATAAAAGGTATGATGAATGAGATATATTTTTTATTAGGAAAAAGAAAGTGGTTTTTGTCCTAACATGAGGATGATTGTTTGGGGGAAAAAAACCCCAAAAACTTAGGACAACTTCTGAATATAAGAAGGAGAGTTGTAAAAGGTTTATGGAAAAGGAATGATGTGGTTAGTACTAGCTAAAATTAAGATAAATTTAAGTAAGAAATGAATTTTAATATTAAAAACAGCCTGGTGCAAAATATGTTTTCTCTTTGTTAAAAGAACAAAGTTTTCTTGAACTGATGGCTGGCTGTTAATTAAAAATGACGAACAAATGTTTTTCTTTGCCTTTAAAGTTATCTGCCAAAAAAAAAAAAAAGGGATTCTGTATCTTGTGAAAATAACTTTGTATGTCTATCAGGTCTTTGATTACTTGAGAAAACTGAGTCTTACTATTAAAAGAGCTAAATTTTGCTCATAACTATATAACCTTTGGCATAAATGCCTTTGACATCTTTTACTATTACTTTGGTTAAATGGATAACTATTGTTACATAATGATCTGTGATCCCACTTAATCAAATGGTCAAAGTTTTACAAACTTCCCAAAATAAAATTCTGAAGTCAAATCTTCTGACCACAATCTAACTGAAATCTTCCAGAGAGTTCCTGGAACATTTCAAGGATTTTGTGAGAAATTAAACTAATTAGACTTTCTTGGTGTGTTAAAAATGACATAAATTAAAGCATTGTCAAGTAAGTGATGCTAAATCTTGTTAAATTGTATTTGGGTAGGGCGCCTGGGTGGCTCAGTCGTTAAGCGTCTGCCTTCGGCTCAGGTCATGATCCCGGGGTCCCGGGATCGAGTCCCACATCGGGCTCCCTGCTCGGCGGGAAGCCTGCTTCTCCCTCTCCCACTCCCCCTGCTTGTGTTCCTGCTCTCGCTATCTCTCTCTCTGTCAAATAAAAAAAAAATTTTTTAAAAAAAAAAAAAAAAAAAAAAAATTGTATTTGGGTAGAGATGTTATGAAAATAAATGTTCCAAAATTGTATAAAGCCCATAGACATCTGATGTCCTGGTATGTTATTGTCTTGAAGTGTTGTGTGTCACAGAAATAA
Organism: Phoca vitulina; assembly: GCF_004348235.1. Classification (NCBI taxonomy): domain Eukaryota; kingdom Metazoa; phylum Chordata; class Mammalia; order Carnivora; family Phocidae; genus Phoca; species Phoca vitulina. The sequence continues at coordinate 5,045,304 of NW_022589773.1, read as the reverse complement.
CCAGATATTTAATCATGGCCCTTTTTAAGCCTTTTATCATTTACAGACGTTTATACTTTTACTCAGATACTTTTATAAAAGCTTTTCGCCAATGTGCTTTATCTTCTGTGAAGCTCATGAAAAAGCTAAGAACAAAACCAGAAACAAACCTCTGAGTGCAGGTTTTTGATAACCTTAATATCCTAAAACCAAGCTATGTAAACATATCCGGAACCAGTGGAAAAACTGGATTCAAGCAGAACAAGACTTAATAACATGGGACTGAAAGAACCAAGGAGGATTGGTATCATTTTTATGACTCTATGATCACTTAAAAAAACGTTTTGTTTTTCCAGATTTAAGGAAACTTTTTCTTTTAAGGTAACTGACTCATAGAAATTTGATGCATTATACTGCTGTAAGCAGGATTGAAACATTTACCTTTTCTCCTCACCTGAACCCTCCAAAATTCAGAAACTCAGTGAGTGTTCTTATATTTTTATGGCAATATATTTATTTATGTAAGTTCAATAAGAATCTGTTTTCCTTGCAACAGGACACATTGGAAACATCGGTTATGTTACCAAGGCTTTGGCTAGACTGTCAAATCTGAGAAAGACATGCACAGACTCAGACATGATCACACAGCTTTAAGCAACTAAGGTTGCCTCTATGGGGCTGTAAGAGCCCTTGAAGATATCAGCCCAGTACTTTGCTTACAGAGTTCCCAGCAGCCTTACCAGGTGAGTAAAGAAGGTCACTTCTTGACAAGTACAGGAACCTCAGGATATTTGGGGAACCTTGAGAAGAGAGCAATTCCCCAAATCTATAGGTATTGCAGGTGAACTCTGATGGCAAGTAGTTACCTTGGCTCTGGCCTTGAGGGGCTATTAAAAGTTCAATCTAGAAATTCCTTATGAAAAATTCCATCAAAGCAGGTTTTAAAGGACCTATATGATCAATCACTATTCTTGCTGCACTTATGTAAATAATCAGGCCAAGTATTTTTTAAAACTAGACTTATTTTGCAAATAAATGTTAACTTGAAAATCTTTGGTAAAAATGAGGGTGATTACAGAGAGAAAACATGTTTCAGTAACACGCCTTTGTAGACGGTAGATTCTAGTACAGTTCATCCTAAACTGAACTAGACTCCGATTTCTACAAGGTCCTCCCATGCCTGGCAACAATTCTCCAAACTAACATTTTTAAATTTTTTTTCAGCTTTCAGACTTGGAATCATTTGAGAACAAAAACTGCCCTTTTTCCCGAGGCCCTGCAAACTGAATATAAATGACTGGGCGTACACTTCAGAGAAATCGCCACAACAGCTCACGTATGGACCATCTTCATGCTTTTTGCTCTTCCAGCCACTGAAAAGGATCACCAGAGACATTTGAATTGCACACCAGGAAAATCTGTCACACTGTCACTGTCTGCTCCCACTCTATCTGAGGATGATGCTTCCAGACTGACATCCAGAAATCTCGACTTGTTACCCTCAGCCCTCAAAACTGGTTTATAACTTGATCCAATCATTATTTTCCTTTTGTTTCCATAGAAATGCCTCTTATTTAATACCTGCTTATTGGAACCACAGGCCTAACTTTGAGAGCACACCTGCTTCATCACCTCCTGAAATGAGTTGAACAGAATGAATCAAATCTATTGTCAAGACTAAGAGACTGGCCCAACAAGATGGAATAATCGTCCAACTTTTAACATGTGGAACTTCAGGGAAGTTTCAGAGGAGGGAACTGTAGGGGCCAACAACAGGCTACCCCAAGATGGGCCTCTCTGACCTAAAGACTATTTTGAGTTAAAATGCAATCAAAACCCAGCCAGTTCAGGAAAACCCCTTTACTTCTCCCTCAGTGCCCTAAAAAGAATTTAGACAGAGGACCTGCTCCAGGAAGAGAGCTATCAACACAGAAAACTACATTATGATGTGAACTTGGTGTGATAGACAGGAGGAACCTAGGAAGGCCACTTTGATCAAAGTCCTATCTTCGTCCCATTGTTTCTGAGTGGTCCAGCCAATATTTGCTTACCAAACATTTACTCTTTTTCATCTTCCTGTAAATTGCCTTCCTTTCCTCTGTAGTCCCAGGCCCCCACCCCCTTGTCCTTAGTACAGGATGACATATGTGCCTTATTTTGCCTGTCTTTGGATTTCCATGTCTGTGTGGATTCCTCATACATCCGCTATTAAATTTGATTTTTTTCCCTAGTAATCGGTCTTAACCACAATTGGATTCTTAATCTGGCTAGAAGGACCTTGGAGGGGACAGGAATTCTTGCCCCCAGCAGGAATAACTTTCTCACTGTGGGATTCAGCATCATTGAACAATCTCGAGTACCAGAGTGGTACCTGCTTCATCTGCATCAGTCACGGTCCAGGTGGGGACATTAATGGAAGGGCAGAGTCATGGGCAAAATTCACAGGAACACCCAAGAGATGGAGCAGCCTGCATAAAACGTGGAGGGAGGAAAGATGGATTCCCTGATGTCCTGGCCCTGGGGAACCTGGGGTGAGGTTGGGGAAGTAGTCATTCTTCCCAAGAAGGGAGCTGTGTTGATAGGGGAAAGGGGTGGAGGGAAGATGCTGGGCAAAGAAAAGCAAAGGACTGCAAGAGTCTGTTCTGTCTTTTATGCAGGTGCTGGGATTGGCACTTGTTCATAAGGATGTGGGCCACCTGGGCTCCTGAAATGTTGAAGCCATAATGGGAATCATTACAACCCAAATCTGAATTGCTTAAGGACCACGGAGCTCACCTGCTCCATCCTGGGAAAGGCCATAGGGGGCATCCCAGGGGGGCTTTTGGGGTCTTGAGAGCATGAACTCAGGTGAGGCTGGAAGTGTCTGGCAAAGTCCCATCCTGGGCAGCCGGCTCTTCCTCTTGCAGGAGGGAAGAAACCAGAACACGGCTCTCCTCCTGTGGCCACAGAGAGACTCAGATGGTGCAAGGTCCTGGGCCACGGCCACAAAGATAAGCCTCATGGGATCTTTTTCTTAGTGTTGCAGTAAAGTGCACTCGGGAACAGGCTCCTCATCCCCTCTGGGTGGTCTTGCCCTTGGTACAAAGTCACCCTTGGGCTTCCCTCTGGTGCCTGACCCAAAACTTTTATAGAGGGTAAAGGAGTTTTGTGGGTTCTGATTGTCTCAGAAATTTGGATTCCCTAACTTAGAAAAGGAATCAGAACTGTGGGTGGGAATTCTGGTGGACAGTTTGCAGAAAGGGGTATAATTACAACTACAGGATTCCTCAAAATGATGAAATGAATCGTCCCCACCATGTCCTGAGTCCACACGGGTCTTCCTGAACGCTGGAAGGTAAGGGAAAATTCTTCTCTACCCTGAAGGTCTTCCCGCTGGACTAAGAACTAAATTGGCATGAGACAGATTAACAGGAGAGAAAACCAAAATTCTCTTACGTGCTCAGCGAGGCCCAATAATGAGATGGAGCCCACGGAAGTGACCGAGGCTGCCGTTTTCAGACTTTTTAGACACAGAGACAACGGATCTGTGGGGAATTGATGGGACCAGGAAAACCTAACTCCGGGAGCTTCACTCAGGAAGGAATTCTGCACAGAATGTGGGCTGGGAGGGACATGAGGACCAAGGAACAGGGTTGTTCACCCAGCGTGCTGGGCTCTGAACCTCCTGTCTCTGGTGCCGAGACCGTCTCTGTCTCTGGGTACAGGGAGGGCACCGTCCTGCTCTCGGGGGGATAGGGGAGGAGCTGAGTGTCTGAGTGTCTCTCGAGTAACTTTTATTTATCATAATCAGTGTGCCCAAGAGGCACCTCACCCCCTCTGGGTGAGCTGCCCTTGGCCGCACGGCCCTCCTGCTGCGACCGTGGAGAAGGCGGCCCGGAGGGAAGGGCTGGCCTGGCTGATCCCCCATAACCGGCTGCTGATGGCAGCCGGGCTGTAACCCAGAGAGGCATCAGCAGATCCGAGTCGGAAGTGGAAGGCCTTCCTGAAGAGTAAAACGACAGTTCCAGTCTTGGAAGGTGGAAACACTCTGGGGATGGAGGGTGGGGACGGATGGGGGTGACGGTGCCCTGCGCCGTGCAGGGAAATGCGGCTCGAATGAACAATCTTGTGCTATGTCTCTCTTACCACAGTTTATTAAAAACGAAGTAAAAAAATCCATAAACCTGAAACCTAAAAATAACCAGGTAACAGAAAAGCTTGCAGAGGAATGCACAGGAGTACCCGCTGTGTGTAGAGGATTCAGAAAAGCAGGGCTCCCAGGAAGGGCTGAGAGAGAGAAAAATGATAGATTGCTGTTTGGAAGAATTTGATATTTGTTATTTCAAAGAAAAATCTTAAAAGGGGTTATCATAGGGAAAAGAGGTAAGAATTTTGTTTGGTTCTTTTCTCTTTTGTATGCTGTTCAGTTTTTTTTTCCCCCGGTTTGAATCCATATATGGAATGGCGCCGTAGTCTTGTCAGAACTTTGGATTCTTGCGGACACTATCAGGCCAAGCTGTGTATTAGGAGCAGGGTTTTCTGACTCATTATCTCCAGACATCTGCTGAACACCTGTTGTGGATGCCAGCCCCCGGGCTCACAACAGGGACACAGAGACAGGTGACCACGCACCTGCTCACCCAGGCCGGTCACGGGGCTCAAGCCAACTGCCGCCTGAAAAATTGGCTCCTGGGGACTATTTCCAGAGACCGTAGCTGTGGTTTGGGTGAGGTCAGGCTTTATCTTTGCAACCAAAGGTCACGCGCTGCTGAGAGGCTGGAGCCTCAAATCCCTCAGGCCGGGGACTCAGAAGCTTCCAGAGCTGGGCCAGGACAGGGACGGGAGCACAGGTCCCGGCAGAACACCCTGGAGGACGGAGGGCCAGGGAGGAGCCCCTGAAAGGGGGTTTTAAGGAGTAGTCAGCCCCCTCCCATGGCACCCCTGGAATGTGCTTGTGGCGGAGCCAGACATGCCCCAGGGGACAGCCGCTAATCTTCCAGAACCCGCAGCCTCAGAGGCTGGCTGGTGGTGACGGTAGGTCACAGGGCCAAGTCTCTGGGGAAGAGTGTGGGCGTGGGGAGGAGGGGCAGGAAAGAAGTTCCACAGGAACCTACAGCAGAGGTCCCCCGGGATGGGGCTGTGATGTGCCCTCACCGTTGGGGCTGATGTTTGGTGAGGGGGGCCTGGCCGGGGGCCCAAGGCTGTGACTCCAGCCTGTGGGGCTCCTGCTGGGGGCACAGAGCAGGATCTGAGTTCGGCTCTTGGCGGATAACGTGCCTTGTCCCCTGAAATCAGAATTTTACAACTAAAAGGTAGTTACAGAGAGTTTGCTTCAACCTCAGTCTTTGGGATCTGGAAACAAAGTGTTTAAGAGATTTAGACAAAATCCTACTACCAAATTATTAACAATTCAGACTAAGTATCAGGCCATCTGCCCGCACCTGGGGGCCCGTTATTCTCCTGTGCTAAGTCTTTATATGGTAATGTAGCGTGTGTGTATGTGTGTGTCCTGAGTGTACACGTATATGTGTATACTGTGAAAGTGTGTATGCATGTGCACGCGTGTGTGTAAGTGCATACGTGTGTGCATGTGTATGTGTATCGTGTGTGCATATATGTAACTGTGTGTATATGTGTATATACATATGTTTCTGTCATTGTGTGTATATGTGCGTGTTGTGTATAAATGTGTGTACATATGTGTGTTTCAGGAGATAAAGGATTCTCTGGCCCTGAAGACCTGTTCTCCTGGCCCAGAGCCTTGACCCTGACCGATGCATCCACGGGTGCCCGATTCCCACAGTCAGGGAGACGAACAGAGCGGGGAGAGGACTGTCTTCTCCCTCACAGCCGGGGACTCTGTCTTTGTTGGAAGTGGGCAAACCGAAGTCCTTCCAAGCCAGTCCTCACTGGGGCTCAGACAACACCCTTGGCTTTCGGGGCAACTTGATACAATGGAAGTTTTATCCTTTTGTCTTTTTTTCTAGACATATTTTAATGTAACTGAAATCATGCAAAATGTACAATTGTATACACTGCTTATACACCTGCTTTTTTTTTTTAAAACCTAATGCTAAGACAGCTGATTTTCAGTGTTATTAGAAGCTCTTTGGAAACATCAGTGTATATTCTGCGTATTCTGCGGTGCATATTCTGTGGTGTGGCCGCGTCCCGATTCACATACCTGTTCCTGACCTGAGACGCTGAGGCATATCTCCCCATCATGAGTAAAGTTGGCATAAACATTTTTATGCACATTTTCTGTTTTTGATTGAACATCAAAGTCCTTTTTCTTTGGTTTCTGTCACAAGACAATTAAAATGCAAGGAGACAAGCCTTTATTGCTGAGCACAGCATTACATGTGTGTTGCTCTAGATCTGGTTTTCTTTTTTCCTGGAAAAAACATTATTTTATTAGCCGTTGGACCCACCTTGTAATACTTTCTTACTACAGTTTTTGCTACATATCACAGCTTTCAGAATATCACTATTTGAGCACTAATGGAAAGAAAATCAATCTTTCCACCATCGTGAGAGATGAAAATCATTAGTTAATATATGGTTTTTGATAGTTTTGAAAACTTTCAGCTTCAAAGCTCATTAGTGGTAATGCCATATAAATATTTAAGATTATTTTTAAATCTGGGGGAATCTCTCTCCAGTTTTTTTTAACATATAATTTTAACATACAATGTTATATTAGTGTTGGGTGTGTAACATAATAATTTGACAATTCTATACATTATCCAGTGTTCACCACCATAAGTGTACCTCATCTGTCACCGCACAGTGTTATTACAATATTATTGACTATATTTCCTATGCTGTACTTTCCATCCCTGTGATTTACTTATTGTATAACTGGAATTTTGTCCCCCTCAATCTCCTTCATCAATTTCGCTCATCCTCCCACCCCCCTGTTCAGTGGCAAGAACTGGTTTGTTTTCTTTTTTATGAGTCTGGGTTACTGTTTTTTGTTGGTTTGTTCTTTTGTTTTGTTTTTTAGATTCCACATATGCGTGAAATCATGTGATATTTGCCTTTCTCTGTCTGGCTTATTTCATTTAGCAGAATATCCTGTAGGTCCATTGATGTTGTCAAAAATGACAAGATCTCATTCCTTTTTATAGCTAAGTAATTAATATTCCATTGTATATATATGCCAAATCATTCATCTATCATTGGACACTTGGGCTACTTCCATATCTTTGCTATTGTAAATAATGCTGCAATAAACATAGGGGTGCATATGTCTTCAAATTGGTGTTTTCATTCTCGTTGCGTAAATACCTAGTAGTGGAATTACTGGATTGTATGGTATTTCTATTTTTAATTTTGTGAGGAACATCCATACTGTTTTCCAGAGTGGTTGCACCAATTTCAATTCTACCCACAATGCATGAGGGTTCCCTTTTCCCCACATCCTTGCCAACACTTGTTTTTTCTTGTCTTTTTGATACCAGCCATTCTGACAGGTATGAGGCAATATCTCATTGTGTTTTTGATTTGCATTTCCCTGATGATCAGTGATGTTGTCCATATTTTCATGTGTCTTTTGGCCATCTGTATGTTTTCTTTGCAAAAATGTCTATTCAAGTCCTGTGTCCTTTTTTGATCCTGATTATTTGTGGGGTTTTTTTTATGTTGAGTTCTATTAGTTCATTATATATTTTGAGTATTAACTCCTTACCAGATATGTAATTTGCAAAGGTCTTCTCCCAGTCAGTAGGTTGCCTTTTCATTTTGTTTATGGTTTCCTTCCCTGTGCAAAAAGCTTTTTATTTTGGTGTGGTCCCAACAGTTTATTTTTGCTTTTGCTTTCCTTGCCTGAGGAGACATACCCAGAAAAGTGTTGCTAAGGCTGATGTCCAAGAGATTACCGCCTATGTTTTCTTTTAGGAGTTTTACGGTTTCACATCTCAAGTTTAGGTCTTCAATTCATTTAGAGTGTATTTTTGTGTATGGTGTAAGAAAATGGTCCAGTTTCATTCTTCTGCATGTAGTTGTCTAGTTTTCTTGACGCAATTTATTGAAAATACTATCTTTTCCCCATTGTGTATTCTTGCCTTCCTTGTCCAAGACTAATTGACTGTATAAGTGTGGATTTATTTTTGGGCTTTCTATCTGGTTTCACTGATTTATGTGACTATTTTTGTGTTAGAACCATATTATTGTCGTTACTATACATTTGTAGCATATCTTGAAATCTGGGACCCAAATACCTCCAGCTTTGCTCTTTCTCAAGATTGCTTTGGCTATTTAGGGTCTTTTGTGGTTCCATATAAATTTTAGGATTATTTGTCCTAGTTCTGTGAAAAATACTAGGTATTTTGATAGGGATTGCATTAAATCTACAGATTGCTTTGGGTATTATGAACATTTTAACAATATTAATTCTTCAGTGCATGAGTATGGTATATCATTCCACTTGTTTGTATTGTCTTCAGTTTCTTTCATCAGTGTTTTATAGTTTTCAGAGTACAGGTCTTTCACCTCCTTGGTTAAATTTATTCCTAGGTATTTCATTTTCTTTTTTGGTACAATTGTAAATGGGATTGTTTTCTTAATTTCTTTTATGCTACTTCATTATTAGTGCACAGAAATGTCACAGATTTGTGTATATTAATTTTGTATCCTGTGACTTTACTGAATTTATTAGTTCTAATAGTTTTTTGGTGGAGTCTTTAGAGTTTTCTAAATAGAGTATCATGTCATTTGCAAATAGTGACAGTTTTATTTCTTCTTTACCAATTTGAATGCCTTCTATTTCTTTTTCTTATCTGATTGCTATGCCTAGGACTTCTGGTACAATGTTGAATAAAGTGGCAAGATTGGACATCTTTGTCTTGTTCCTCATCTTAGAGGAAAATCTTTCAGTTCTTAACCATTGAGTGTGATGTTAGCTGTGGGTATGTCATATCTGGCCTTTATTATGATGAGGTATGTTCCCTCTTAACCTACTTTATTGCAGTTTTTTTTTTTTTACAAGTACAAGCTATAAAATTTTGTGACATATCAAGTTTTCTCATCTACTGACTTATCTTAAATGCTCATTGAGGGGCACCTGGCTGGCTCAGTCGGTTAAGCATCCGCCTTCGGCTCAGGTCATGATCCCGGGGTCCTGAGATTGAGCCCCACATGGGGTTCCCTGCTCAGTGGGGAGCCTGTCTCTCCCTCTCCTTCTGTCCCTCTCCCTGCTTGTGCTCTCTCGCTCTCTCTCTCTCAAATAAATAAATAAAATCTTTTTTAAAAATGCTCATTGAATTAACAACGCTCATTAATCAGTTTCTCATGGTCGATGTCCTTCTTTGCCTGGTTTGAGGGTCTGAGTTTCTGTGAAGACTCCCCTCACTGAGGATGCAGCCTCCCTAGGACTCTGCGCTCTTCTTTGTGTGAGGCTCCCCTGTCTCCCGGCTCAGGTTCCCACTTCTCCAGCGTCCTCACATCCCCGGACCTGGGAGCCAGCCGTCTAGCCGGGGCCCTGTCCACCTTGGCACTGGGAAACTACTGGGGGACCTTATCAGTCAACACAGGCTGTAAATAGTGAGGCCCCCACTAAAACCTTTTTCATGTAGAAAACACTCATGCAAAACAGGTTATCTTGTGGAATGTTCTGATTTGTGGCTTTATCTAATTGCTTTCTCCTGGTGGCATTTAATTTATCCTCCGTAAAGTGGAATAAAAGCTTGATTAGATTTCCATTCATCATTTGGCAAGAACATTATCCTGAAGATAAGAAATAAAAATAAATGTTACTATCTCTGCCCCCAAAGGCTGCAGCATAAAGCTGGTATTCAATGAAAAGTAGCTTTTCATCTTACTGATGCCTGAACCCTGAGCGCCCTATTGTGTGCCAGTGTTCCCACATTTTGGGATGTTCCTGGAATAGCAAAATTGTGCACTGTGTAGACACTGTGTAGACTGTCCCAGGGTGCCTGGAGGAGGGCGCCGTGGGGTCACATTTCACCTGCATTTAACCAAACCCTGTGCTCCTGGGGGCCGGGCTCTCCTCCTGTTCAGGTGATCGACAGCAAGCCCTGACTGTTCTAGTAACAGTATTTGGCACAGCCTGGATTGGATTTGTGCCCAACTGCTTGGATTCCTCTGAGCTCACTGAGCACTCCACTATGCAAATTATGGGGCATCAACTGAGAACAGTTCCCCTTTGCAACAGGAATGCACACAACTCAGGTGGAGGAGAGTGGGGCGTGGGGAAGGAGTTCTCCAGCCAGGATGCAGGAACCTGAAGCTGAGCACACATGGCTGACGCGGAAAATATGTCTTAACCCACTTGAGGGACTGTAGTATTTTCTTTTTTTGTTTCTCAACCTTCAACTGTGTTAGTGGCTAAGTAGGATTGGAAGTTAAGTTGAGTCCACGGAAACTGAAGGATGAGCCTAAGGAGAAAGTGTAAACCTCAGTTCCCCAGTTTTCAGCAAACCTCTGCATTTCTTTCCAGTTCTGGGATGTAATTAGCCCCTTTCAGATTCAACCATGATTATAGCCCTGCCCTTGGGAATAATTATTGTCCACACTGCCCAGAACTATCATATCCCTTTATCCTTCTTTTTATTTTTTTTTTAAGATTTTATTTATTTATTTGACAGAGACACACAGCGAGAGAGGGAACACAAGCAAGGGGAGTGGAAGAGGAAGAAGCAGGCTTTCCACGGAGCAGAGAGCATGATGCGGGGCTCGATCCCCAGACCCTGGGATCATGACCTGAGCCAAAGGCAGACGCTTAATGACTGAGCCACCCAGGCGCCCCTCCCTTTATCCTTCTTAAAGTAAGTCTGACTGGGAGCCACCCTGCTAAATCTAGTTTCTTGCATTCTTCAGGGAGACTTTCTTGCTCCCCATGGCTGTGCAAGGGTCCTGAGGTCTTAGGAACAGTATGTGTTTGTGGCGCTTGGTCATCCCAGAATCTGTGACCTGCTCCCCTCTTTGTTAAAGCTGTGCCTGAGAATTTTCCAGAGCCCACCCTCTCTAGACCAGCCTCGCACAGCATGAGTGCAAGCAGGCTACTGCCCTCAGCTTTTGAGAAACCCTGCCCCTCTCCCAGGGTTGGGGACACTCTTCTCCCCTCTTCTTCCCACTCCATAGGCAATGGATGCTTCATTCCTTGATGACAGCGACCTTATGGGAGGTTTTCAGATTGGACCCTGAGATTAGGAAACCTTATCTTCTCTCTTCAAAGCTTGGCCCTCAGGACCCTTGTGGACTCAGAAATTATGTTTGCGATGTCAAAGGCTGAATGGTGACTCTTTCCTCTTTGCATTTCTGCTGTTCAAATTCTGATCTTTAAGACAAGGAAATCTCTAACTGTAGAGGGGACAAGTTCCTAGAAAAGGAACACAAACAAGAAAAGAACACTAAGATTTTCATTAATTATCGCTCTCCTTGCGTCACACCCAGGTGGCTACAGGACCCCCTTTGGCATCTGATACCGTCTCCCCTCCCGGAGCAACCCCACCCCCACCCCAGGACCTGCTCTCGAAGAAATAACTCAAACATGGAGGTCTTCTGCTGGGGAAGAGGGTGGTGGCTCCTGCAGGGAGAGGAGAGGATCTCCCCAGAAGTCAGTGCACAGTCACAGATAAGGAAACGCTTTCCAGAAATGTTTAAATGGACACAGTGGCAGAGCGGAGGGACTGTGCCTGGGGTAGTGACCTTGGGGACAGGTTTGGAGAGGCATGTAGTCCCTTGGACTGCAGTATAAACATTAACTATTGTCCTTTGCAATTCTCTCCCATCATCTTCGTTGACAGCCAGCCTTCAATCCCGGGTCTGGCACCGTTCTGCAACACCGCGTGCTGCCTTGTCTGGAGTTACAGCTCCTGAGACCGACTCCTGGCTCCCTGCTTACTGGCTAAAGAAGTTCCCAAACCTCTCTAAGCTTCAGTTCATTCACCTGTAAGATCAGATAAGGGTTTTTACAGTGCTCAAAGGCCATCAGTCAAAGCATAGTGTTCCTGAGTGAGCCATAAATCCCAGTTGTCTACTGGTTTTAAGAAGCCACAAGGAAGTAGATTGGGACTTTGGATACTGTCTTTTTTTTTTTCTCTTTAATTTCGCTTACCAGAACTTTCTAAAATTTTCATAATGATCACCTGTTTTTTTTTTAAATTAAAAAAACTAAGGAGTAACAGAAGAAATTGCGAAAAGGACAATGGCCAAGATCCTTCTAAGAATCCTTAAAAACAGCCACTACCAAGTTGTTCATGAAAGCTCTAACAGGATGAGACAAGCCAGGGCAATGATGCATTACTGCCCCAACCATATAAACAACATGTGACATGATTGCTCACGAGCCAGGTAACTGTTCACTCACGTTTGCTGGCAAGTCCAGTTTGCCAGGACCAATTGGAAAGTGAATCCACTAAAGTGGAGAAAGTCATTTTTGACTTGCCTATTATGTTTCTGAGAACATGCAAGAGAAGAGGGGGAAGAACACCAGCTTCCCAGATGGATCACCCATGAACAAGGCTCACTAAGGTGAGTCCAGGAGGCAGCGTTGCATTTTGCCTGAAAATCTCCCCACAGTTGAACCATTTCAGTGCATCGTGCACATTTGGGGGCTCAACAAGCAGGGAACACAGGGCAGAAAGCCATGTTGATGGAAGCTGGTTTGGTTGAGAGACTCCAAGGTCACCTTAGTCCTTTACTCTCAACGGACATTGAGCACAGAGCACCTGTGAGAGCGTGTTGGAATGGCTCCAGCTGAGAGTTGTGGCCTCGTGACCCTAATCCTCTGTCCATCTCTGCTGGTCCTATGACCTCAGCTGCTCGGCCCTCCCTAGACCTCAAGGCCTTGTCACATGTTCTGTTATTTTTCTGTGTTGTCTGACAATTCTGACAAATCTTCAGTGATATATCTTAAGATATGACCCCAACAAGGGTGTTTTGATGATAAGGGCCCTCTTAAATTCCAGAACATGATTAAGAATAATAGTAGTAGCTACATGCTAGAGATTATATGCTGACCACCATGTAATTTATCTTCTATAATCTTTTCAATACTTTCAGAAGTAATCATATGAAATCCAAAATGTCACTTCAACTGAGTACCCAAACTGCTTCTTAACACCGAACTTAATTGCAGTTTGAACCTATCCCATAAAGGTAATATTAACCTGTCAGCCAGGAAGTTTTCATTCTGGTCCAGCGAGTCTGCCACTTAGGTCCTCTCCATCCCTCAAAGAGGTGAGGTGGAAACCTTGCTTTGTCTCCTAGAAAGAGGCATTGCCAGGAACAGTCCTTTTCTTTGGCTAATAACTCTCTGGCCACCACCTTCTTCTATAAAGACCTTCCATGTTGTACATCTCCTGGGAACACCTCTCTACCAGCTCCATGGGGCCCTGCCTGATTCATGAAGTATTTCATAAAGCCACTTAGATCTCCAAATTTACTTGGTTGGATTTTGTTATTTACCAGGAAAAAGAATTTCCTCTGCCCTTTAAGGTCCTTCAAGTTGGACTAAGAATCTAATTGATCCAAGGCAGATTTACAAGAGAAAATCAAATTTAGTTTTGTACATACAGGGAATCCATATAGGCATGAAATTCTAAAGACAGGCAGGCAACACAGGGTTCACAGGACATCCAGAGATAAGGAGAAGGGTCAGGACTGGGAATACAAAGAGGAGGGAGACTGTTAGCCGGCAGGTGAAAGGAGATGTTGGAAAGCAAAGTTGTCCTGTTGTACAGGTTAGTTTCTCAGGTAAGGAGGCATCTGTTAATGCCCTCTTCCTGCTAAGGCAGGCAGGTGAGGGAGAGGTAAAGAGTTTCTCCTAAATCAGCTGGGTTTTGGTTGCTTTTAACTCAAAAACAATCTTTATGCCAAAGTGGCCCATCTTAAGGCAGCCTGCCCTTGGCCCCTACACAATTAAAAAAATTTACTCCAAAACTTGATATTCAATCTACTTGTATTCGCAATTATGTGCAGATTACTTATAAAAACTTTATTAAGCATTAGACAAAGTCAATTTTATCCTAAGCTATTATGTTTTTTTAATTGATGAAAGATCTTATTCTTATAAGAATCTTATTCTTATTCTCATAACAACTTATTTAGCTAGTAAACTCAGGTAGAATAAAAGTCTTTATATTTACTGTTGATAACTCTAAAGATGTGTTTGTGTTAGTTAAACCATCAACCTTAAAGTAGCATTTATATCAAATAATTTTCTAGATCATGTGAACTTGAAAAGCACTTGGGTTAGTTTTTACCTTTTGGAGTTTTAGAATGCCCAATGCTTACTGTCACTTGCCTTCAAACCAACTAAATAGAGGTCTTCACAAGTTAATTTTGGCAATGCCATCCGAAGGTAAAAGCATTTACAACACATCTGTAGATGCCCATGAACATACAGAGCGTTGCGGATGTTATAGATTCCATTGTAAAATTACTGTCATGAAATTGGTACAAAACACACTAGTTTTGGGGCATCTGGCTGGCTCAGTCAGTAGAGCATGTGGCTCTTGATCTCGGGTTTGTGAGTTCCAGCCCCATGTTCGTAAGAGAGAGTACTTAAAATATAAAATCTTAAAAAACAACAACAACTAACTTTTATGTTTGGATCTGTTTTTATTTTTCTGGTAGATGGAATAAGTTAAGGTTATTTGTCTAGAGGGCTAAAGTTTTTTTTGTTTTTGTTTTGTTTGTGGAGAAGACACTTAAGATTTGTATTTGTTGTTGGCAAATCAAGTTTTAAACGGCCTTGCCTTCCATGTTTGGTTGGTAAGAATAATCTCCTTGGAATCTGCATTGTGAAGAGACGAGCCACATAAGGAGCTCCTGGAGAAAATGAGTAGAACACTGAATGTTTATATTTTGAAGGCACAGGGAAAAAATACAAGCACTTTCTAGAAGGACTTTTGATCTCTTTGGGCCAGAACTTTTACAATACTTATAAGCCTTTTGAGATAAATAAGGGAGGTTTAGGGATTGGTAAAAGGATTGGTGTTCTTTGAATTATTTTTGCAACCAGACCTTCTGTCCGGTAAAGACTAGATTTGTAAAACAAGGACATCTGTTTTTAGTTTCTCAAAGAATGGACTTCTTGCTTTAATAATATCAAAGGACTGATGCACCCATCCACCTGTGAGAAAGTCTTCCTCTGAGTAAATTTTGCTTAACAGAAAAGGCCTAAAAATTTAAAAGAGAAAAATGAGAACTAAAAAATTCTATCAGGCTCTAAATATCAGCTTTTAATTTTGCCAAATTTTTTATTATACAGTTATTAAAATTTTTAAAAATATATTGTCAGATCTTAGCCAGGAAAAACAGTAACACTTTCTGGCAATATTAAACAACATCATGGGCCCAAAAGATATCCTTCAAGAAGGTGTAAACAGTACTATTTTTACAAGATGTAGAACCACTCCCAAAGATAGCCCAAGACAGAGCTGAGGCAGCTGGAAAGCCAAGTCACATTTTTAGGATGTAAAACCAGAGGGATGAGAGGAAACTAATTCCAAGAGAAAAGGATCCATAACCAATGGGTCTGGACTTGGAAAGGAAGGGATAATGTGAATTTTTGTTTCCCTCTCTCACCTGGGCTCAGGAAGAATTGATTTAAAAATGAAACAAAGAAAGAAACAAACTCTGGGGACCCTGCCCAAGTTGGAGAAATGTTTTACTCTGGCCCTCAGTTCAGTCCTTGACCAAGGATGACAGGCATCTTGGGAGGATCACCTGTCACCTCAGGCAGTTTCCTGTGAGGAGGTGAGTGTCTCTTCAGGTGGAAAGGCACCTGAGACGGGAAAGTAGCAGACGGAGCACTCAGGGAAGGGAGGATGGAGGAGCTGTAGGAGACAAGTCAGTCTTACAGACTTTGGTCTTTTTTTTTTTTTTAAGATTTTATTTATTTATTCATGAGAGAGAGAGAGGCAGAGGGAGAAGCAGGCCCCCCGCTGAGCAGGGATCCTGACGCGGGGCTCGATCCCAGGACCCTGGGATCATGACCTGAGCTAAAGGCAGACGCTTAACCATCTGAGCCACCCAGGCGCCCATACAAACTTTGGTCTTAAGCACCTCTCATGTTTCTAATTTTTCAATACCTTTTTGTAATGAATCTTTCAATGTGACTATTTTGGAATGTTGAAGGCTTTTGGACGCTTCTTCGTATTAATTAAAGCAGGCATCCCATTCTGTGTATTTAGATTGGGAACCCTGACTTTCATACACTTCTTAAATGAACAATCCTGTCCAACTGGAATATTCCCCATAATGGACACTGTAATTCTAGGTTATTTTTAATAAAATTTTTTTATCTTGCTAGATATCTGTACCTTCTGGGACTATAGTTCTTAGGCAGAAAATAAGCAGGTGTGCCAGAAGGTACCATGCCTGACTAAAATGTAAGGATCCCAGTAGCTAAGGCTTTGGGTTTCGTGGAGCCGAGCTAATACCTAAGAGGGAGGTGCCATGGGGTTGAGGACTGTGTCATGTTTCACAGGGTACCAAGTTGCAGGGAAATCTTCTTGAGGCTGACAGGTGACCTAGTGTCCATCTAACCTGCTCTGTGACCACCTTATCCTAACCCGGGAGTCTGTTTGAGATGGCCAGAAATCTAGTAGCCTTTAAATGCTCAACCCATGCCCATCAATTTGTGAGGTTTTTTGGCTTCCAAGATCCTGCTAGCAATAACCGTGATGTACACAAAATAAGACAAACAAACATGTACCTTCATATATCAGCAGAACTGCGTCCTGGCACTAAGAAGGCCCTGTGAGCACCACGACCCATTCCCTTGAGGAGCTTGCTGAGGTTTTCCACATGGGGAGTGTGGCCTGAAAGGCCTGGGTTGGCTCAGGGCAGACCCTTCTGTCAGCTCAGTGGGGCTCCAGGCAAGCATGCCAGCACCACTGGGCTCCTGGCATAACCTTCTGCAGCTCAAGCTGACACGCCCTGTAAAGGAAAGCCAACTAGATCCGGAGCTCCGAGGCAAAAATAGAGACAAAACAGAGCTCCGACCCAGAGGACCTTACCCCCAGTGCTGGGGAAGGGGGAGAAGACCCAGAACTCAATGGTTCGTGGGCACCACCCCTGTGTTTTCCTTGTCCCGAATGCTGCCGGGAGTTTACTCCACATCTGGTCCCTGCCACCAAATCAAAATTCAACCAAGTAAATTTGAAGATCTCATTGGCTTTATGAGAGGATTCATGAACCAGACAGCATGCCATCTAGCAAGTAGAAGGGAACTCAGCTGAGCTAAACAAAAGAAAGGTTTTAAAAACCAGAGAAAAAGCATCAAAAGAAGAAGAAAGGACTCTATTTGCAAGGAATGCATTGTTTGGAGCAGGTGGCCCTGCTCAGGGGAGCAGAAGAGTCTCTCAGCCAATTCCCCAGATGGGCCAGGAAATTCCATGTTGGCTCTTTCAAGGTTACATTGTTGGGAGTTGAACCTGAAGTTGGGTAAGGTACTAAGTCTTGGTTTCCTGAATTGGGGCCTTAACCTAAGTGACCCCAGTTTGGGCCTGTGGACTTCCTTCTCACGGCCCTCACAAGAAAGCAGTATGGAATGAGCCCTCCTCTGTGTTAATGCCTGCCATGTAGTGTATTCAGTCCACAAGACTCCTCTGAGGAAAACTGAATCACTGCCCCACGTCCTTCATGAGGAAACTGAGGCTGAGGGCGCTGGGGAGCCTGCCGGGGGTGGGAGGGCCCAGCCACGAGCTGCAGAATGCCCGAGCTGGCCCCGACCTGACTCCCAACCCCTGTATGGAATCCCTTTGACCCCTGCCCTCCCTGAGCAGAGAAGTGCTAGAGACCTGGTGTGAGGAGGATCACGCGGGGCGGG
>NW_022589773.1:5014130-5027443 GCF_004348235.1 Phoca vitulina | reverse complement strand
GGGGGGGGGGGGGGGGGGGGGGGGGGGGGGGGGGGGGGGGGCTGTCTCAGGGGCATGGGTCCGGAGAAGGAGGCTGTGACCCACTGTCTAGACGTGTGGAGAGCAAAACTGATCTTCAGAGGGCAAAATCATGGTCTCCTGATGAATACTTTTTTGCTTAAAATAGCATCTTTCTTAAACTTATTTAAATTAAATCTCAAGAAAAGCACATTGGATACTGAGGAAAATAATAATCCATAATGCAGAGAGTGGGGAGGAAAAACCAGTTTCTACATTCCACCTTTCCTCATTTTATTAAACCATATTTTTCTGGAAATAAAGCATTTCTGTTGGCTTTGAGAAGGAAGAAGAATCTCTGCCTAATGGAGACAGGAAGAGGAGAATTACAGAATACCATGCCTTCCCTGGACACCACTCCGTGTGTCCCCTTTCTTTCTATGGATTTGGGCAAGTGTTTGGGGATTGCCAGGCCACGCCAGATTCTTCCAAAACCCAGAGGCATCCCATCCTGAAACAGTGCTAATAAATCTGTCTGTGGGCTCTGTTTCCTCCACTTGCCCCCACCTTTGTCTGGAATAATCAGGGACCGCTAGACTAGATTATGGTGTTCTCAATCCTCAGGGAGATTTTAACCCACAATTCTAGGACTGAAGGACATGCAGGCTGAGGCTGAAAACCTATTTGGGCCTCCCTGTGACTTCTATTCAGGAGCCACCTGCCAGAGCATGAATTTGGGGTACTAAGTTGATCTGGGTCCCCAGAGAAGGTATGGACCTCCCCTCAGCACTGTCCCTGGTCCCCCAGCTTCCCCTCCTCCAGGTCAACTGACTCACGCACCACTTGTCCAGGTGCCTTGTCACCTGCCAGTAGGCCCAGAGTCAGAAGTTCTGCACACAGGCAGGCGGAGTCAATCACAGTGTAGACACGTGGGGGGTAGGGCTGGCCCTGGGAAAACCAGGGCCTTCCTTGCAAAGCCTGGGACCCTCCCCCAACCTGGGAGACCCCTAGACTTGCACCTGTGACTGGGTCAGCATAGCTGTAACTGCCACAGCTGAAGCCAAGGCCGGTCCTGAGGGGCGGGGCTGGTCCCCAAACCAGCTTGGCCACCGCATTTTGGGTCAGAGGTTCAGGGCTCGCTGGAGGTACTGTCCTCAGGCTGAGCCCCGTCGTACACCCCACCTGCCGGGTTACAGGACGGTAGTGCTACGTGTTCCCGTTCACGTGCCCCGGAAGCGGCAGGGGGGTCGCAGGGCGGGGAGCGGGGCAGCGGGCCCCCTGCACGTGCCACACCCTCAGCCTTCCTCCACCGCCCCGCGGAAACCGTCGGGAGGATAAAGTCCCTGTTTGTACCCCACCTTAGTGGCTCTAACATCGCGGAAGAAAGGAGCATGGCTTTTTAGGTGGTTTGGTCTAATCAGAAACTCATGTGTTTTCCCTTCCTAGGTTTTGGAACATGCATCCTTCTCTCCTCCTGGCTGCCCTTTGCTTGGGAACAACCACAGCTGCCCCACAACGCGACCAGAGCTTAGATGCGCACTGGTCCCGGTGGAAGGCGGCGCACGGGAAGCTGTATGACGAGGTTGGTAACAGCTGAGCTGTCCAGTGAGACCCCCAAGGAATGTTCTGTGCTGGTGGGAGTTCACAGCAGAGAGTAGCTGCTCGAGGCCGCTCTAACCAAGGCGGTAAGCGGGGCACCGTGACTGCACAACGATGGGGGCGTATGTCCGGCTGCGTGTTGCTGGAGAGCAGCTCCCGGAGCGTCAGCCCAGCCCTGGTCAGGGTTTCCCCTCCTCTCTGTCAGCACATCCATTTGGTGCAGGTGAGTTGGTTTTAAATAGAAATAAAGATGATAGTTTATTTGTTTTTCTGCAGAATGAAGAAGGATGGAGGAGAGCAGTGTGGGCAAAGAATATGAAAATGATTGAACGGCACAATCAGGAATACAGCCAAGGGAAACACAGCTTCACGATGGCAATGAACGCCTTTGGTGACCTGGTGAGGGTGGCATGGATTGCTGAATGTTTCATGCGTCCTGTCCTCAGTACTTTACCAAAAAATCTGCTGCTTGTCAACATTCTATTTCCTTTTCCTTGAAGACCAGTGAAGAATTCAGGCAGGTGATGAATGGTCTTCAAATACAGAAACATGAAGAAGGGAACGAGTTTCAAGCGCCTCCCTCTGCTGAGACGCCCTCCTCTGTGGACTGGAGAGAGAAAGACTATGTAACCGCTGTGAAGGATCAGGTGTGACAATATTCAGCAGGTCACCCTCAGGAGTAAAGGTGAAAGGAATCAGTGTCCTTGCTGTGGTCGGCTGAGAAACACGTACAGTTGTCTATGTTTTAAAAGAGTTTTCAGATGTGGGGGCTGTTGTCAAATCTTGCTATTGGTTTTGTAGACTGAGAGCTTTTTAATTTGGTTTCAGGGTTTTTGTGGCTTGTGTTGGGCTTTTCATGCAACGGGTGCCCTCGAAGGACAAATGTTCTGGAAAACTGGCAAACGTTGTTGCACTGAGTGAGCAGAACCTGGTGGACTGCTGTC
The DNA here is from genome assembly GCF_004348235.1 of Phoca vitulina. Classification (NCBI taxonomy): domain Eukaryota; kingdom Metazoa; phylum Chordata; class Mammalia; order Carnivora; family Phocidae; genus Phoca; species Phoca vitulina. Next base: position 5,024,903 of record NW_022589773.1, on the reverse strand, counting down.
TGTCTAGAGACCAGGAGGGCTGTAGCAGTGGCCTGATGGGTAACGCCTTCCCCCAGTATGTGAAGGACAACAGAAGCCTGGACTCAGAGGAATCCTATCCACACCATGCACAGGTAAATGGAGCTCCTTATCTTACTATCAAAGTTGAACATTTTCAGGGAAAAGAGATATCATATTTACTATTCACATTCTAGATTGTAGCCTTTGTATCTGCAAACTCTGAGAACTGTCCTTAAAATGTATTAGTCTTGCACAGTTCTCTGCTTCCATCCTTACCACATTGCTGTTCCTGCGGCTATGATATGCGCTGATACGCATACTGTCCCATATAGAGTACAGATGTCTCCAGAATGAAAAATTTCTCAGGGACAGGTAGACCAAGAATTTCTTATTTAAATAGAAGCTTGCAAGGGGAGGGGAGTTAAGGTGGCAGAGGAGTAGGGGGACTCTAATTTGGTCTCATCCCTCGAATACAATTAGTTATCATATCATTCTGAAGACTCAAGAAATCAATTGGAGATCTGAGAAAACAGTTGCTGCAAGTCTATAAGTAGAAAAGCGACCACTGTTTGCAAGGTAGGAGGCACGCAGACATGAATCCAGGGTGGTATATCGGCGCATACGGCGGAGCGGAGGGAGCTGGCTTAAGGAGGCTACTGGAGCAGAGCGCAAAATCGGGACTTCTTAGAAGTTTGTTACAGTGGGGGACGTCCCTGGCTTAAAGAAGCTCAGGTGGGGAAGTGGGGCAGAATCGCAGGTGGGACAGCGTGGTCTCAGGATCCCCGGGGTCACAAGAAGAATGGGGCTGATAGTGCGGCAGAATTCCCAGGGATCGGGGCGGGGAAGCCGGCTGCAAACAGGGAGTCCAGGCTCCAGCATTCAGCTCTCTGTTGCCATAAACTGGGAACCGTGGCTGGGTGGGGCGACCGCTCTCTGAGTAGGGGCCCAGCAAGGGGCCAAACTGGTGTGAGACTCCCCTCCCTCCCCCGGAGGAGAGGCGCAGGTGTGCACTGTAGGAGTCCTGTGCCTCAGATAGAAATACTCGGTCACAGGCTGAGTGAGCACAGAGTTCTGATGGAAACCAAGGAGACAAGAGTGATTGTTTGCTTTTCTGCGACGGCTCACTGAAGAGTGAGGGGTGTGAACTTTGAGCTCCCGGGCTAGAGATCAGGGTGCCGCCGCTGCCTGCGCCCCCCGCCCCCCCTCAGTGCTGAAAGCCTGCAGGGAGCAAAACAGCGCCGCCTAGTGGAGTCTGGAGCCGATTACACTGAGCCCTGCTTCCCAGTGCCCGGGAGAAGCATTGCCACTAGGGCAAGTGCACCTGAGCATCAGAGCAACAGGCCCTTCCCCAAGAAGACCAGCAGGAACAACTGGCTAGCACCGAGTTTACCCATCATAGAGAACTGCAAAGCTTCAGCTCCTCGGGAAAGTAGTATATAGCATTCTTTGAATTTTTGTTCTTTAGTCTTTTAGTATTAATGTTTCAGTTATTTTCTTCTTTTTTCAATTATTTTTTATATTTTTAAAATTTTTATATATACTTTATATCTGTAATTTTTTGTTTCATTTCATTTCATTGTATTTTATTTTATTTATATATATTTTTTCTTTCTTATTTTGGGATCTAGATTCTTTTAACAAGCAGACCAAAATATACCCAGTATATAGTGTTTTTTTTTTCTGTTGTTGTTGTTGTTGTTATTGTTTTTTTTCTCTTTCTTCTTTTCTTTTCTGGACAAATGACAAGATGGAGAAATTCACCCCAAAAGAAAGAATAGGAAGTAGTACTCACTGCCAGGGACTTAATCAATATGGACATCAAGTAAGATGTTTGAACTGGAATTTAAAACAGTGATTATAAAGATACTAGCTGGATTTGAAAAAAGCATAGAAGACTCTAGAGAATCCCTTACTGTAGAGATAAAAGAACTAAAATCTAGTGAGACCGAAATTAAAAATGCCATTACTGATATGCAGTCCCAAGTGCAAGGATGAACAAAGCAGAAGAGCCATTCAGTGATATAGAAGATAAAATGATGGAAAGTAATGAAGCTGAAAAGAAGAGGGAAAGAAAACTATTAGATCACAAAGGTAGACTTAGAGAACTCAGCAATTCCATAAAGTGAAATAATATCCATATTATTGGAGTCCCAGAAGATGAAGAGTGGGAAAAATGGGCAGAAAGTTTATTTGAACAAATTATAGCTGAGAACATCCCTAATCTGGGGAAGGAAACAGACATTCAAGTCCAAGAGGCACAGAGAACGCCCCTCAAAAATCAACAAAAATAGGTGAACACCTTGACATAGTGTAGTGAAAATTGAAAACTACAAAGATGAAGAGAAAATCCTGGAAGAAGCTGAGGACAAGAGGTCCTTAACCTACAAGGGTAGTCACATAAGGCTGGCAGCAGATCTGTCCACAGAGACCAAGCACACCAGAAAGACAGCATGATATATTCAACATGCGAAATGGGAAAAATATGCAGCCAAGAATATATTATCCAGCAAGGCTGTCATTCAGAATAGAAGGAGAGATAAAGAATTTCCCAGACAAATGAAAACTAAAGGAATTTGTGAACACTGAAACAGGCCTGCAGGAAATACTAAAGGGGATCCTTTGAGTGGAGAGAGAGCCCCAAAGTAACAAAGACCAGAAAGGAACAGAGAAACTCTACAGGAACAGCGACTCTACAGGTAATACAATGCCACTAAATTCACATTTTTCAATAATTACTCTGAATGTAAATGGACTAAATGCTCCAATCAAAAGACATAGGATGTCAGAATGGATAAGAAAAAAGACCCATCAATATGCTGCTTACAAGAGACTCATTTTAGGCCCAAAGACACCTGCAGATTGAGAGTGAGGGGGTAGAGAACGATTTATCATGCCAGTGGACATCAAAAGAAAGCTGGAGTAGCAATCCTTATATCAGACAAACTAGATTTTAAACCAAAGACTGTAATAAGAGGTGAAGAAGGATACTATATCATAATAAAGGGCTCTATCCAACAAAAAGATCGAATAATTGTAAATATTTATGCCCCTAATTGGGAGCAGTCAAATATATGTCAATTAATAACAAAATTAAAGAAACTAATTGATAACAATACAATAAATGTAGGGGACTTTAAAACTGTGGAAAGAGCCAAGATGTCCATCGACAGATGAATGGATAAAGAAGATGTGGTATATATCTACAATGGAATATTATGCAGCCATCAAAAGGAATGAGATCTTGCCATTTGCAACGACATGGATGGAACTGGAGAGTGTTATGCTGAGCAAAATAAGTCAATCAGAGAAAGACATGTATCATATGACCCCACTGATATGAGGAATTCTTAATCTCAGGAAACAAATGGAGGGTTGCTGAAGTGGTGGGGGGTGGGAGGGATGGGGTGGCTGGGTGATAGACATTGGAGAGGGTGTGTGCTATGGTGAGCGCTGTGAATTGTGCAAGACTGTTGAATCACAGATCTGTACCTCTGAAACAAATAATACATTATATGTCAAAAAAAAAGAAGAAGAAGATAGTAGGAGGAGAAGAATGAAGGGGGGGAAATCGGAGGGGGAGATGAACCATAAGAGACGATGAACTCTGAAAAACAAACTGAGGGTTCTAGAGGGGAGGGGGTTGTGAGGATGGGTTAACCTGGTGATGGGTATTAAAGAGGGCACGTTCTGCATGGAGCACTGGGTGTTATGCACAAACAATGAGTCATGGAACACTACATCAAAAACTAATGATGTAATGTATGGTGATTAGCATAACATAATAAAAAAAAAGTAGGGGACTTTAACACCCCACTCACAGCAATGGACAGATCATCTAAGCAGAAGATCAGCAAGGGAACAAGGGCTTTGAATGACACACTGGGGGGCACCTGGGTGGCTCAGGCTGTTGGGCATCTGCCTTTGGCTCAGGTCATGATCCCAGGGTCTTGGGATTGAGCCCCACATCGGGCTTCCTGCTTAGTCGGGAGTCGGCTTCTCCCTCGCCCTCTGTGCACGTGCTCTCTCTCTTTCTTTCTTGCTCTCGCTCTCTCTCTCAAGTGAATAAATAAGATCTTAAAAAAAAAATGACACACTGGACCAGATAGACTTCACAGATATATTGAGAACATTTCATCCTAAAGCAGCAGAATACACATTCTTCTCAAGTGCACAGGAACATTTTCCAGAATAGATCACATACTGGGTCACAAATGAGGTCTCACCTGGTACCAAAAGATTCATATCATATTATGCATATTTTCAGACCACAATGCTATGAAACTTGAAGTCAACCACAAAAAGAAATTTGAAAGGACCACAAATACTTGGAGGTTAAAGAACATCCTACTAAAGAATGAATGGGTCAATCAGGATTTAAAGAAGAATTTAAAAAATACATGGAAGCAAATGAAAATGAAAACACGACAGTTAAAACCTTTGGGATACAGCAAAGGTAGTCCTAAGAAGGAAGTATACAGCAATACAGGACTTCCTCAATAAGCAAGAAAAATCTCAAATACACCACCTAACCTTACACCTAAAGGGGCTGGAAAAAGAACAGCAAATAAAGCCTAAATCCAGGAGGAGAAGAGAAATAAAAAAGATTAGAGCAGAAGTCAATGATATAGAAATCAAAAAAATAGTAGAACAGATCAACGAAACTAGGAGCTGGTTCTTTGAAAGAATTAATAAGACCAAGGGGTGCCTGGGTGGCTCAGTTGGTTAAGCGTCTGCCTTCAGCTCAGGTCATGATCCCAGGGTCCTGGAATTGAGCCTTGTGTCAGGCTCCCTGCTCAGGAGGAAGTCTACTTTTTCCTCTCCTTCTGCCCCTTCCCCCTGCTCATGCGCACGCGCCCTCTCTCTCTCAAATAAATAAATAAAATCTTAAAAAAAGAATTAATAAGATTGATAAACCCTTAGCCTGATTTATCAAAAAGAAAAGAGAAAGGACCCAAATAAACAAAACCATGAATGAAAGAGGAGAGATCACAACCAACACCAAAGAAGTACAAACAATTCTAAGAGAATATTATGAGCAGTTATATGCCAACATATTAGGCAATGTGGAAGAAATGGATAAATTCCTAGAAACATGTAAACTACCAAAACTGAACAGACCCATAACCAGCAAAGAAATTGAGTCAGTAATCAAAAATCTCCCAACAAACAAAAGTCCAGGGGTGGATGGTTTCCCATGGAAATTCTACCAAACATTAAAAGAAGAATTAATATCTATTCTTCTGAAGCTGTTTCAAAAAATAAAAATGGGAGGAAAACTTCCAAACTCATTCTATGAGGCCAGCACTACCTTGATCTCAAAACCAGACAGGGGAATTACAGACCAATATCCCTGATGAATATGGATGCAAAAATTCTCACCAAGATACTAGCTAATAGGATCTAACAGTACATTAAAAGGATTATTCACCATGACCAAGTGGAATTTGTTCCTGAGCTTCAGGTGTGGTTCAGCATCCACAAATCAATCAATGTGACATACCACATTAATAAAAGAAAGGATAAGAACCATATGATCCTCTCAATAGATGCAGAAAAAGTACTTGACAAAAGACCAGAATCCTTTTCTGATAAAAATCCTCCATCATGTAGGGATAGAAGGAGTATACCTCAACACCATAAAAGCCATATACAAAAGACCCACAGTGAATATCATTCTCAATGGGGAAAAACTGAGAGCTTTCCCCCTAAGGTCAGGAACACGGCAGGGATGTCCACTATCACCACTGCTATTCAACATAGTATTGGAAGTCCTGGCCTCAGCAATCAGACAACAAAAAGAAATAAAAGGCATCCAAATCAGCAAAGAAAAAGTCAACTTTCCCTCTTCTCAGATGACATGATACTCTATGTGAAAAACCCAAAATACTCTACCCCAAAGTTGTTAGAATTCATACAGGAATTCAGCAAAGTCACAGGATACAAAAATCAATGCACAGAAGTCTGTTGCATTTCTATACAGTAGCAATGAAGCAGCAGAAAGAGAAATCAGTTGCACCAAAAACCATAAGGTACCTAGGAATAAACCTAACCAAAGAGGTAAAAGATCTGTAGTCTGAAAACTATAGAACACTTATGAAAGAAACTGAGGAAGATCACAAAGAAATGGAAAAACACTCCATGCTCAAGGATTGGAATAACAAATATTGTAAAACGTCTATGCTACCTAGAGCAATCTATACATTCAATGCAATCCCTATCAACATACCACCAGCATTTTTTACAGAGCTGGATCAAACAATCCTAAAATTTGTATGGAACCAGAAAAGACCCCGAAGAGCCAAAGGAATGTTGAAAAAGAAAACCAAACCTGGAGGCATCACAATTCCGGACTTCCAGCTCTATTACAAAGCTGTGATCATCAAGACAGTATGGTACTGGCACAAAAACAGACACATAGATCAATGGAAAAAATGAAGAGTGATATTCTTCTGGTCATGGATATTCAAGAAGAGAAAGAGATACTCTTCTGTCCAGGATTCTTCCAATTGGACTAAGAATTAAATTTACACAAAACATTAGTAGGAGGAAAAAAAAACAGTTTTATTATGTGCACACAGAGGCACAATAATGAAATTGAGACCTAAAGAAATGACTGAGGCAGGCAGATTTTATACGTTTTAGGCCAAGAGACAAAAATTTGTGAGGAATTAAGAGGATAAAGAAAACAGAGGTTTGAAAGCTTTAATTAATAAGGAATACTAAGTGGAGTTTGGGGCTGAAGTAGTAGATGAGTAAAACAGTAACAAGGTTTGTTTCTACAGCTTTCTTGGCTTTGGAGTTCCATCTTTGGTGATAAGAATGTCTTCTCACTTCTTGGTATAGGGAGGTTACTGTTCATCTGGGTGATTTATTTTCTCCTTTTAGAGGAAGGTCCTTGTACTGGTTGTTTCCCAAGAAGCTTCAATTCAAAATGCTCACTATGCCATTGGGTCATATTTTGGGCACCCTGCCCTTGGTCCCTAAAATATTATATCTTGCTGTCCATCCATCTCTCTTGCTCAGTCCACCAGGTGATCACATGGCAGGAACCAAGACCAGTTCGGGTTCTTTTGCATTACCCAGGTGTTGACAAGGCCAACAGTCTGACGGATTAGTTAATGTGCCAGGGTTTGGTAAACTGGCACAAGGGAAGGTTTGGCCTATGCATGACCTGTTGAAAAGAGAAGGTTAGCAAAAACAGGACAGAGGTTGCAAAGGAGCCCACAGTGGGAACTTGGAGAAGAGAAGCAGGATAGGTTGAGATAAGCACTCTCCAATCAGCCTTGTATTAAATGAGTTTTAAATGTGGGAAAAATATTAAAAAGAAAGTGATTTTTCTTTTTTTTTTAACATCAGAAATCTTGATAAGAAAAAGGTGGAGTAGGTGAAAGAGAAATTTCTTGACCTGTGATCTTGGGAAAAGCTGTTCTCATCATATTGCAGGCCAGAAAAGAGGTGGACAGATGCTCAGGAGAGACCCATGTCAAAACATGAGACAGACCCATGTCAGCAGGACAGACCTCTGGTTTCATACACAGAAAATGTGGTCCTTCTGGTGGCCGAATGAAGTTGTTTCAGAAGCTTTGATGGTGAAGACTAAAGACTTTAGTAAAAAACCTTCCACTTTTCTGAAGATCCTTAAGAGCTCATGCTTTAGAGCTGTGTTTCCCAAACTAGCATGCCTCAGAATCACCTGGAACCTTTCTGGAGGCCCAGAGTTTCTGATTCCATAGGTCTGGTTGGGGAGACAAGTATTTGTACTTCTAACAAGATCCCAGAGGATGCTGATGCTGCTGGTCCACTTTGAGAATCTGCTACAGAGCCTGGTTCTCCGAATCCGTATGTGGCAGGAATTAGAAATAAGGCCAATTTATTGAACATGTCTAAGTCAAATAAAAATGTAATTAGTTGTAAAAAAAAAAGCTATTAGAAACAATGCAAGACTGTGAAAATAAAGACAAATTATTAGAGGGAACATGACACTTTTAAAGAAGGGTAAGGTTTGGTTTTACGGTGAAGTCATTAGGATATTACTCTCCAAGGGCAGACTGGCCCCACATTCCGTGATAGTGTTGAGAAGGACATTGTTCTGATTCCTATTTACATAATCACCAGTGTGTCTTCATAATTTTAAAGGTATTTCCTTCACCTCCATTACTTTGCAATTCTCTGGAATTTTCTGCTCAGCAGGGAATCTCTATGCGATATTTCTGGACTGGACTTTTAGCCAAAATCCACTGGCATCTAGAGAGAACAAAGCATCTAATTAAACTGCAGAAGTAGCTGTGCTAGAAAACAGAGAGTGGGGAATCGAATGGCTCAGAAGCAGTGAGGCCAACAGTTCATATTTAACCCTTGCACACCTAGCACCACACTCCTTGGGTATAACAGGCTATGGGAAAGTGAGTTTGGAGCCTCAACCTATCACATTCGTCATAGCTATTTGCCATGGTCTGTGGAGCTGCATCCATCTGGCTCTTCTGATTTGAAAAGAGTTGATTGAAGTCTGCCCACTCGCCTCTCCTTCCAAGCTCCTGTCACATCTGCCGTCCACAATGATGTTAGGGTCCAGAGCCAGCCCCAGTGCTTGTCCAGAATTCTCTCCCATCCCTGAAGGCTTTGCTGTGAAGTCAGAACCCCAGATGAAGGTGGGGAAAGAATGGAGCGTGCCTCTTCTCCTCCCCCCTCCCCAACTCAGCTCCTCACAGCCGAGCCCAGAGCTTTGCTACTTGTTTTTCCAAATTAATCAGATTTGATTCAGTTGCCTTTTAGAGCACAAGTAATTTCTGTCACAAGGCAAAATTTCACACATGAGGGTGAGGGGCAGCCTGTTTATGAGCCCCCTGTCCTGGTCTATGGGACTCTGGGTGAGGGGCTCGGGGGAGAGGGGGTGAAATGCAGAGCCCGTGCCCCTCTGTCCGGGGCAGCCACCCTCCTCCCCTCTAACCAGCCTCAGGCAGCAATGTGACCCCAGTGTGGCCAGAGCTTCCAATTTCAAACAAGAAGCCAAATATCCAACTATTTGGGGGGAAACTATTGAGTTTTGAATGTTGGCAGCCAATCCAATTTTCTTCCCCCCCTCCCCCCACGTTATGTCTCTGAGCCCCAGGTTACTTCTCTCTGAAGCGACTTTATGGCACAGTCTCACAACATTGTGAGAATCCAGTGAGATGACATGTGTACAGGACCCGAACCCAGGTCAGCAGCCTCCCCAGGGGACCGGCCATGTCTCTGTGCTGACCGAAGCTGGGGCAGCTCCTTTGGTGCAGAGCCAACATCCTGCTGACAGAATCTTCTGTCATTGACCAAGTCTCCCTAAGTAGGGGCTGAAGGACGCTGCTACACAGTCACAGGTATGGATAATCCCCCCCCCCCCCCCCCCCTGTTTTATTAAGAATCTGCTTCCAGAATCTTCGAGTTGGAGAAAATTGACCAGAAGGAAGATGGATGGAGACATAACTTCTGAGGGGTGAGGGTTGAACAGCAAATAACATTTCTCCCTCCCGGGAGCCATGTGTCAGTTGATGTGTGGCTGGTTCGGTGTAGCTCCTGAGTTCCTGGGGCATAATCTTCTTCATATTTATGAGGACTTACAAAAAATAGATTTCCTTGTCTGTCTCTCATTGTCAACTTCTGTCTGTCTGTCTGTCTGTCTTTCTCACACACACACACACACACACACACACACGCACACGCACGGTCTCATTCCCTGCCCCCAGCCCCAGCGGTTTAGAGAGGAGGGACCTTAAAATACAGCAGGGGAGAGCTGGCTCCCTTTAGCGGCGTGACCAGGAACTGAACTGGAAACACTGGCCTGGTCCATACACGGAGGCTGAACCTAATCATTCAATCTGGAAAACTACTGCCTTCAGAGAGGGTGCAACCCATCTTATGTCTCTAAACTGAGCCAAAATTACAGAAGACAATGGAAGAAATGCCTTTACTCAGAGTTCTAAGTGTCATCACTGAGCACTGGCTGCAGAACCAGATGTGTCATGAATTGCCAACTGTGAGGCCCTGGGCAGCCCACGTGGCCCCTCAAGCCTTCAGCAAAATGGTGGAGAAAACACCCTGTATGCTGTCATGTGGATTCAGTGAGGCGTCACACGTACCCTATTCTGTCCCATGCCCGGCACACTCTCAGGGCTCAGTAAGGGTTAGCAATATGTGTGAGCAACACTCTAGTCATAAATCCACTTCGGTTATTATTTCTTCCCCAAGGACGAATTCTTCTCTTGTGTTCAGAAAAGATAAGTGGAAAGGGGCATGTTAATCTCAGCCAACTGTCCCCCATTCTCGACAAATGTTTCCCAGATACCCTTCCTCATGGAGAGAAGGATCACATAGAAACACAAACTATAATACCATCATTTTCAATGTGGGGGACAGATAGGACACTATTGTATTAGGAAGAGAAGTAAGTCTTACCCACAAAATTGAAACCGCTAAGGAAAATCTTTGAGAGGCTATATTTTTATTTCCCCAAAATGGACTTCCCTCACTCAGGGGGATTCCGGAGAAACATGCCAGATGGCAGAATTTCCTCATGCTCACTGTACATACCTCTCCCTGGGAAAGGACAGGCGCCCTCAGTTTTGAGTGTGAATCTACCGAAATCTGTAGGCAGAAGGTGAGGGAAAACAGCAAAGTCTCCCTCCCAAAGAGGCTCCGTGTGAGTGGACCGTCCCATCCTGAAGCCTCATTAAGGAGCCTTCCAAAACCACCAACCAACGCTGAGATGCACAGGGATGGTGCTTCCACGGGAACCCAATT
>NW_022589773.1:4957907-5013730 GCF_004348235.1 Phoca vitulina | reverse complement strand
AACACAAATGCTGTGGCGGGGCCGGGGGCCCGATAACCTTCCCACTGTCCTCTCTCTCAGCCTTACAGGGAGAAGCAGGAGAATTCACAGATTCACTCACTCATCGACCAACATTTATGGACGGCCCCCATGGGCTAAAAGCACAACGCATGGAATGGGAAGGTACAGACTGGGCCCAGATCTGTGTCCTGAGGAGACACAGACATGTGAACGCTGACACCAGACATAACAAGAGTGCTTTGGATAGTGTGGGCAGGTGCTCTGTGCACCCAGAGATCCCACCTCGAGGCTGCACAATCATGCATCACTCCCACCCCCCTGGCTCCATCCAGCCTCACAAGCAGCCTCATTTTCCACCCCCAGCTTTCTCCGGGCTCCAAAACAGGGGCCCATTGGAGCTGTGAGGTGCAGCCTCAGGGGGATTCCTTCTGTGACCCAGGATGGTCCCACTGCTCTAACCTATTGACTTCCATGCATCCAGGGGACCCCTCCTGCTGGGATCTCTCCAGGAACATTCCTCCCCAGGAGGCTCTGGCCCAGGTAGGGTTCTCCATTGTGACCCCACCAGACTGTAGGGTGATGTGGGACGCTCTCTCCCTCCCAAATGGGAGCCAACTGAGGGGAGAGACGGTGTCCCCAGCACCTGGCAGGGAGATGCTCAATAAAGAGGTGCGCTGGAAATGACAGGACGCAGGGGGACCCTGCAGGAGCCTCTCAGAGGGAACTGCCGGCTCTTAGTCTCCTGTGACCTCAGGCCTGGCAGACACTGCGTCCACGTGCAAACCCAGGGAGGGGGGTTCCCTGCTGCTCTCTTCCTGCTGAGCCACTGTGGCTTCCTCCACCGACCACCCAGCAAGCTCACCTGTCAGACAGGGCTCTGCTGAAGGCTCCCTGTCCTCCCCCAGTTGCTGGGTGGGACTGTGACCTCCCTTCTCCGCGCCGCAACACTGCCCCCTGGTGGGCATGCTGGCAAAGGGCGGCTACTTTTTCAGTTCCTGGGGTTAGGGGTGCTCCTGGATGTGGGGCTGTGTGTTCAAACAGGTTCACAGAGTGTCCTGCATAGTGACAACTGCCTGGGTCCACCTGACCTCTGAGTGTCTGCTGAGCATTTATATAAGAGAAAAACCTAACGTTTATGATCATCTGAACTTAGGATTTAACTGCATGTTCCATGTGACACAGAGGTTTTGGGGGTCGGGGAGCACTGAGGGTTTAATACTGCCGACCAGGCTGGAAGAAATGGGTCACTCGCTGGATTTCTCCCGGATGCCGGGTACTGATGCCGATAAGCCCTTGACCCCCTGAAGCAAATCTGCCTCCCTTCATTCTAGGTTAACTCCCAAGGCCAACCCTTCCTCTCCCTTCCCTTTAAATCAGGCCCGGCTCCCACCTCCCCTGCACGGGAAGCATCGGAACTAAAGTCACCCCATTCTGTGAGCATCACCTTCCACGAGTGTCTCACCGAGTAGATCACAACATTCGCCACCTATTTTGTGACGCACAGCTTACTAACACACTAATGCTTCTTTTGTGTGAAGCCTCTGTCTCCTTCTCCTGGGACAGGGGAAAAGCAGAAAACCTGCTTCCGGCTGTAATCCAACTGCTGGGTCCCGGGTGCACTGTGCAATTTTAATTGGCTTGTGGCTCTTTTCTGCCTCGTGCCCTGTTGATCTTGGCACTTGACCTTGGACACCACATCTATCCTGTGTGCAGGATTGAGGGTGTGTTTGTCCCCTCTGCCTGAGCCCCTCTGGCCCTTGCACTCTGAGGACACTCGAGGCATGGTAACCATGGGACACTGCTGCTGTCCCAGCGTGCTTCCGGAAGCTTCTCTGGCCCATGGCGGGCTTGATCCTGGCAACTGAGGGGCTTCATGCCTATGCCTTGCTCAGCATTGCCCTCGACTGAGTACAGTTCACTCCTTTGAATTCCACACAGGGTAGTGGGGGCCAGAAGCCGCTGACAATGTGTTTGCCTGATTCCTGGACCAGCCCCAGAACAGAGGCAGCCTGGGACAAAGACACACATCATTTTCACCCAAAGTCCAAAGTTCACATTGGAGTTCACACTTGATGTTGCACATTCTATAAATTTGAGAAATGTATAATGATGATGACACATATACACCATTATATTATCATACAGAATAGTTTCACTGCCTTAAAAATCATTTATGCTCTGCCTATAAACCCTACTTTCCTTCCAACCCTTGTCTAAATTCATTATTTTAGTGTTTCCATAGTTTTGCTTATTCTAGAAAGTCACATAACTGGAATCCTATGTAATGTAGCGTCATTGGATTGGCCTCTTTTACTTAGTAAAGTGTATTTAAGTTTCTCTATGTCTTTTCATGGCTCGATGGACCATTTCTCTTTAGCCCCAGATGCTATTCCATTGTCGGATTATAGCAGTTTGTTTCTCCATTCACCTACTGAAGGCCATGCTGGTTGTCTCCATGTTTTCTCATTCATGACTAAAGCTGCTAGAAGCATCCATCTGCAAGCTTTGTGGATGGAAGTTTTCAGTTCATTTGAGTAAATACCAAGGAGCATGACAGCTGGACCATATGGTAAGGACATGTTTAGTTTTGTAAGAAACCGCCTGTCTACCAGGTGCTATGGCATTTTACGTTCCCAGCAGCAACAAATGGGAGTTCCTGTTGCTCCACATCCTTGTCAACATTTCCTGTTGTCAGTGTTTTAGATTTTGGCCGTTTGAATGTGTGTAGTGGTATCTCATTGATGTTTTCATTAGCAACTTCCTAATGACATATGACGTGGAGCATCTTTTCATATACTTCTTTGCCATCTATGTGTCTTCTTTGCTGAGGGGTCTGTGAAGGTCTTTGTCCATTTTTTAACAGAGTTTTTGTTTTCTTATGGTTCAGTTTAGGGGTTTTAGTATACCTGGATACCAATCCCTTATCAGATATGTCTTATGAAAACATTTTCTCCCAGTCTGTGGCTCTTCTTCTCAGTCTCTTAACACTGTCTTTCACAGAGTAGAAGTTTTTAATTTCAATGAAGCCGCGGTTATGAATTCTTTCTTTCGTGCTTGTGCCTTTGGTGTTGTATCTAAAATGTCATCACCATACTTAGGGTCATCTAGATTTTCTCTTATCTTATACTCATGACATTTTATAGTTTCACATTTTCCTTTGGGCATATGATACATTTTGAGTTAATTTTTGTCTAGGATGGAAGGCTTGTGTCCAGATTCAATTCTTGCACGTAGTTACCTAGTTGTTCCAGCATGGATTGTTGAAATGACTGTCTCTTTCCCTTGTATTATCTTTGCTTCTTTGTCAATGATCAGTTGACTATATTAATGGGGCTCTATTGATGAGCTCTCTTATATTCCACTGATGATTGGTCTTTCACCAACGCCATTCTGTCTTGATTACTATAGCTTATAGTAAGTCATCAAGTTGAGTAGCATCACTCCTCCTACTTTGTTTTTTTATCAAAATTGCATTGGCTACTCTGTCTTTAGTCTCTTGATATAAACTTTAAAATCAGTTTATCAATACCCATAGAAGAACTTATATAGAATCTATAGATTATACTGGGAAGAACTGACATATTGACTTTACTGAGTGTTCTTATTGATGACCATGGGATATTTCTCCATTTATTTTTTTTAAATTTTTTATTGTTATGTTAATCACCATACATTACATCATTAGTTTTTGATGTAGTGTTCCATGATTCATTGTTTGTGCATAACACCCAGTGCTCCATGCAGAACGTGCCCTCTTTATTACCCATCACCAGGCTAACCCATCCTCCCACACCCCTCCCCTCTAGAACCCTCAATTTGTTTTTCAGAGTCCATCATCTCTCATGGTTCCTCTTCCCCTCCGATTTCCTCCCTTCATTCTTCCCCTCCTATCTTCTTCTTCTTTTTTTTTTCTTAACATATACTGCATTATTTGTTTCAGAGGTACAGATCTGTGATTCAACAGTCTTGCACACTTCACAGTGCTCACCATAGCACATACCCTCCCCAATGTCTATCACCCAGCCACCCCATCCCTCCTACCCCACCCCCCACTCCAGCAACCCTCAGTTTGTTTCCTGAGATTAAGAATTCCTCATATTGGGGCGCCTGGGTGGCTCAGTTGGTTAAGCGACTGCCTTTGGCTCAGGTCATGATCCTGGAGTCCCAGGATCGAGTCCCGCATCAGGCCCCCTGCTCGGCAGGGAGTCTGCTTCTCCCTCTGACCCTCCCCCCTCTCATGCTCTCTCTCTCATTCTCTCTCTCTCAAATAAATAAATAAAATCTTAAAAAAAAAAAAAGAATTCCTCATATCAGTGAGGTCATATGATACATGTCTTTCTCTGACTTATTTCGCTCAGCATAATACCGTCCAGTTCCATCCATGTCGTTGCAAATGGCAAGATCTCATTCCTTTTGATGGCTGCATAATATTCCATTGTATATATATACCACCTATTCTTTATCCATTCATCTGTCGATGGACATCTTGGCTCTTTCTACAGTTTGGCTATTGTGGACGTTGCTGCTATAAACATCGGGGTGCACGTACCCCTCCGGATCCCTACATTTGTATCTTTGGGGTAAATACCCAGTAGTGCGATTGCTGGGTCGTATGGTAGCTCTATTTTCAACTTTTTGAGGAACCTCCATACTCTTTTCCAGAGTGGTTACACCATCTTGCATTCCCACCAACAGTGTAGGAGGGTTCCCCTTTCTCCGCATCCCCGCCAACATCTGTCGTTTCCTGATCTCATTGAGGTTTTGATTTGGATTTCCCTGATGCCGAGCGATGTTGAGCACTTTTTCATGTGTCTGTTGGCCATTTGGATGTCTTCTTTGGAAAAATGTCTGTTTATGTCTTCTGCCCATTTCTTGATTGGATTCTTTGTTCTTTGGGTGTTAAGTTGGATAAGTTCTTTATAGATTTTGGGTACTAGCCCTTTATCTGATATGTCATTTGCAAATATCTTCTCCCATTCTGTCGGTTGTCTTTTGGTTTTGTTGACTGTTTCTTTTGCTGTGCAAAAGCTTTTTATCTTGATGAAGTCCCAATAGTTCATTTTTGCCCTTGCTTCCCTTGCCTTTGGTGATGTTTCTAGGAAGAAGTTGCTGTGGCTGAGGTCGAAGAGGTTGCTGCCTGTGTTCTCCTTTAGGATTTTGATGGACTCCTGTCTCACATTGAGGTCTTTCAACCATTTGGAGTCTATTTTTGTGTGTGGTGTAAGGAAATGGTCCAGTTTCATTCTTCTGCATGTGGCTGTCCAATTTTCCCAACACCATTTGTTGAAGAGACTGTCTTTTTTCCATTGGACATTCTTTCCTGCTTTGTCAAAGATTAGTTGACCGTAGAGTTGAGGGTCCATTTCTGGGCTCTCTATTCTGTTCCATTAATCTATGTGTCTGTTTTTATGCCAGTACCATACTGTCTTGATGATGACAGCTTTGTAATAGAGCTGGAAGTCTGGAATTGTGATGCCGCCAGCTTTGCTTTTCTTTTTCAACATTCCTCTGGCTATGCGGGGTCTTTTCTGGTTCCATACAAATTTTAGGATTATTTGTTCCATTTCTTTGAAGAAAGTGGATGGTATTTTGATGGGGATTGCATTGAATGTGTAGATTGCTCTAGGTAGGATTGACATCTTCACAATATTTGTTCTTCCAATCCATGAGCATGGAACGTTTTTCCATTTCTTTGTGTCTTCCTCAATTTCTTTCATGAGTATTTTATAGTTTTCTGAGTACAGATCCTTTGCCTCTTTGGTTAGATTTATTCCTAGGTATCTTATGGTTTTGGGTGCAATTGTAAATGGGATCGACTCCTTAATTTCTCTTTCTTCTGTCTTGTTGTTGGTGTATAGGAATGCCACTGATTTCTGTGCATTGATTTTATATCCTGCCACTTTACTGAATTCCTGTATGAGTTCTAGCATTTTGGGGGTGGAGTCTTTTGGGTTTTCCACAT
This sequence comes from Phoca vitulina, assembly GCF_004348235.1. Lineage (NCBI taxonomy): Eukaryota > Metazoa > Chordata > Mammalia > Carnivora > Phocidae > Phoca > Phoca vitulina. Next base: position 5,007,768 of record NW_022589773.1, on the reverse strand, counting down.
AAAGTATTGTATCATCTGCAAAGAGTGAGAGTTTGACTTCTTCTTTGCTGATTTGGATGCCTATTATTTCTTTTTGTTGTCTGATTGCTGAGGCTAGGACTTCTAATACTATGTGGAATAGCAGTGGTGATAGTGGACATCCCTGCCGCATTCCTGACCTTAGGGGGAAAGCTCTCAATTTTTCCCCATTGAGAATGATATTTGCTGTGGGTTTTTCATAGATGGATTTTATGATATTGAGGTATGGACCCCCTATCCCTATACTCTGAAGAGTTTTGATCAAGAAAGGATGCTGTACTTTGTCAAATGCTTTTTCTGCATCTATTGAGAGGATCATATGATTCTTGTTCTTTCTTTTGTTAATGTATTGTATCACATTGATTGATTTGTGGATGTTGAACCAACCTTGCAGCCCAGGGATAAATCCCACTTGGTCGTGGTGAATAATCCTTTTAATGTACTGTTGGATCCTATTGGCTAGTATTTTGGTGAGAATTTTTGCATCCATGTTCATCAAGGATATTGGTCTGTAATTCTCCTTTTTGATGGGGTCTTTGTCTGGTTTTGGGATCAAGGTGATGGTGGCCTCATAAAACGAGTTTGGAAGTCTTCCTTCCATTTCTATTTTTTGGAGCAATTTCAGAAGAGTAGGTATTAATTCTTCTTTAAATGTTTGGTAGACTTGCCCTGGGAAGCCATCTGGCCCTGGGTTTTTGTTTGTTGGGAGATTTTTGATGACTGCTTCAATTTCCTTAGTGGTTATAGGTCTGTTCAAGTTTTCTATTTCTTCCTGGTTCAGTTTTGGTAGTTGATACATCTTTAGGAATGCATCCATTTCTTCCAGGTTATCTAATTTGCTGGCATAGAGTTGCTCATAATATGTTCTTATAATTGCTTGTATTTCTTTGGTGTTGGTTGTGATCTCTCCTCTTTCATTCATGATTTTGTTGATTTGGGTCATTTCTCTTTTCTTTTTGATAAGTCTTGTTAATTCTTTCAAAGAACCAGCTCCTAGTTTCGTTGATCTGTTCTACTGTTCTTTTGGTTTCTATTTCATTGATTTCTGCTCTGATCTTTAGTATTTCTCTTCTCCTGCTGGGTTTAGGCTTTATTTGCTGTTCTTTCTCCAGCTCCTTTAGGTGTAGGGTTAGGTTGTGTACTTGAGACCTTTCTTGTTTCTTGAGAAAGGCTTGTATTGCTATATACTTTCCTCTTAGGATTGCCTTTGCTGCATCCCAAAGATTTTGAACAGTTGTGTTTTCATTTTCATTGGTTTCGTGAATTTTTTTAATTCTTCTTTAATTTCCTGGTTGACCCATTCATTCTTTAGTAGGATGCTCTTTAGCCTCTATGTATTTGATTTCCTCTTGTGATTGAGTTCTAGTTTCAAAGCATTGTGGTCTGAAAATATGCAGGGAATGATCCCAATCTTTTGATATTGGTTGAGACCTGATTTGTGACCTAGGATGTGATCTATTCTGGAGAATGTTCCATGGGCTCTAGAGAAGACTGTGTATTCTGTTGCTTTGGGATGGAATGTTCTGAATATGTCTGTGAAGTCCATTTGGTCCAGTATGTCATTTAAAGTCTTTATTTTCTTGTTGATCTTTTGCTTAGATGATCTGTCCATTTCAGTGAGGGGGGTGTTAAAGTCCCCCACTATTATTGTATTGCTGTCAATGTGTTTCTTTGCTTTTGTTATTAATTGCCTTATATAATTGGCTGCTCCCATGTTAGGGGCATAGATATTTACAATTGTTAGATCTTCTTGTTGGATAGACCCTTTAAGTAGGATATAGTGTCCTTCCTCATCTCTTATTACAGTCTTTGGTTTAAAATCTAATTTGTCTGATACAAGGATTGCCACCCCAGCTTTCTTTTGGTGTTCATTAGCATGGTAAATGGTTTTCCACCCCCTCACTTTCAATCTGGGGGTGTCTTTGGGTCTAAAATGAGTCTCTTGCAGACAGCATATCGATGGGTCTTGTTTTTTAATCCAATCTGATAGCCTGTGTCTTTTGATTGGGGCATTTAGCCCATTTACATTCAGGGTAACTATTGAAAGATATGAATTTAGTGCCATTGTATTGCCTGTAAGGTGACTGTTACTGTATATTGTCTGTGTTCCTTTCTGGTCTATGTTGCTTTTAGGCTCTCTCTTTGCTTAGAGGACCCCTTTCAATATTTCTTGTAGGGCTGGTTTTGTGTTTGCAAATTCCTTTAGTTTTTGTTTGTCCTGGAAGCTTTTTATCTCTCCTTCTATTTTCAATGACAGCCTGGCTGGATATAGTATTCTTGGCTGCATATTTTTCTCGTTTAGTGCTCTGAATATATCCTGCCAGTCCTTTCTGGCCTGCCAGGTCTCTGTGGATAGGTCTGTTGCCAATCTAATGTTTCTACCATTGTAGGTTACATATCTCTTCTCCCGAGCTGCTTTCAGGATTTTCTCTTTGTCTCTGAGACTCGTAAGTTTTACTATTAGATGTCGGGGTGTTGACCTATTTTTATTGATTTTGAGAGGGGTTCTCTGTGCCTCCTGGATTTTGATGCCTGTTTCCTTCCACAAATTAGGATAGTTCTCTTCTATGATTTGCTCCAATATACCTTCTGCCCCCCTCTCTCTTTCTTCTTCTTCTGGGATCCCAATTATTCTAATGTTGTTTCGTATTATGGTATCGCTTATCTCTCGAATTCTGCCCTTGTGATCCAGTAGTTGTTTATCTCTCTTTTTCTCCACTTCTTTATTTTCCATCATTTGGTCTTCTATATCACTGATTCTGTCTTCTGCCTCATTTATCCTAGCAGTTAGTGCCCCCATTTTTGATTGCACCTCATTAACAGCCTTTTTGATTTCTACTTGGTTAGATTTTAGTTCTTTTATTTCTCCAGAAAGGGTTTCTCTAATAACTTCCATGCTTTTTTCAAGCCCAGCTAGTATCTTTAAAATCATGATTCTGAATTCTAGGTCTGACATTGTACTAATGTCCGCATTGAGTAGGTCCCTGGCAGTCGGTACTACCTCTTTTCTTTTTGTTGAGGTGATTTTTTCCGTCTTGTCATTTTGTCCAGAGGAGAGTAGATGAATGAGAGAACAAAATGCTAACAGGGTAACAACGTCCCCAGAAAATATACTCTAAACAAATCAGAAAAGACCCGAGACCGGGGGAAAAGATAGGGAAAGAAATAAAAAAGAAAAAGAAAAAAAAAGAAAAAGATAAAAACAAACAAAAACAAAACAAAAAAATCCCAGAATATGATCAAATATGATCAGGCTGGTGCATAGATCAGTGCCACACACTAGATTTTGGGTGTATTTTGGTCTGTTAGAAGAAAGTGCCTCCCAAAATTTTAAAGAAAGAAAAACTTATATATGTACAAAAATAAGGGTTGATACAATGAAGGGATGGAATATGACTGTAAAGGTGAAAATTATAAAAAATTTTATAAAAGGAATTGATAAGATAAGAAGTTGTTTGAAAAAAGAAAGAAGAGGTTTTAAAAAAAAAAGAAAAAAAAGGGAGAGAATGTGATCAGGCAGCAGACTAGAACAAAGCCATACACTAGAGATTTAGGGTATATTTTGATCTGTTAGAAGAAACAGTATCTCAAAATTTTAAAGAGAGAACAACTTATATATATATGCCAAAAGTAAGGGTAAGTACCATGAAGGATTAGAATATGACTCTAAAAATGAAAAATAAAAATGTTTTTTTAAAAAAGGGATTGATAAGATGTTGGTTGAAAAAGGGAAAAAGAAAAATTCCAAAAAAAAAAAAAGACAGTTAAAAAAAAATTAACTTTGAAAGACTACAGAATCATGGTAAAAAAGCCATGAATTCTACGTGCAGTATTCCCCTAGCGCTGGAGTTCTGCCGTTCTCATTGATCGGTAAACTTGGTCTTGGCTGGCTGTTCTCGCTGATCATCTGGGGGAGGGGCCTGTTGCCGTGGTTCCCAAATGTCTTTGCTGGAGGCGGAATTGCCCCGCCCTTGCCCGGTCCGGGCTAAGTAATCTGCTCGGGTTTGCTCTCGGGAGCTTTTGTTCCCTGCAAGCTTTCCGTACAGCTTTGGAGGCCGAGAGTGAAAATGGCGGCCTCCCAATCTCCGCCCCGGAGGAGCCGAGAACTCGGGGTCCCGCTCCTCAGCGAGCCCCCAGAGAAAAGCAGTCAGTCACTCCCGTCTCCCCGGTCTCCGGCCGCACTCCGTGCTCACCCAGCCTGTGACCGCGCATTTCTATCTCTGGCACCCGACTCCGTGTGGAGTCTCCAAACCCAGCAGATCCCTGCGGTGTGCTCCCGCGCCGCTCCTCCCAGGGGAGGAAGGGGAGTCTCCCCGGATCTGCCGCTTGTTTGGTCCCTGCTGGAGGAGCAGTGGCCCGACTGTGCTGCGGATCACGGTTTATGGCAACCCCGAGCTGAGAGCCTGCTCCTCGGCTCCGTCTCTGCAGCCGGCTTCCCTGCTCCGATACCTGGGAGCTCTGCCGTACTCAGGCACCCCCGGTCTTTCTGTGACCCCGAGGGTCCTGAGACCACAGTGTCCCACGAGGGTTCCACCCCCCGCTTAGCCACTGGAGTGACGTCCCTCAGCGGAGCCGACTTCTAAAAGTTCCGATTTTGTGCTCCGTGGCTCTATCACTTGCCAGAAGCCGCCGACGGAGGCCCCCTCCCCCGTGGTCTATCCTCTCGAATATCGCCTCGGATTCACTTCTCCGCATGCCCTACCTTCCAGAAAGTGGTCGCTTTTCTGTTCAGAGAGTTGTTGCTATTCTTTTCTTCGATCTCCTGTTGAGTTTGTAGGTGTTCAGAATGGTTTGATCCCTATCCAGCTGAATTCCTGGGACCAGACGAAATCCAGGGCTCCTACTCCTCCGCCATCTTGCTCCGCCCCCATATATTTCTCCATTTACTTTGTTCTTCTCTGATTACTGTCAGCAGCATTTTCTGGTTTTTACCATATAGATCCTGCACATATTTTTTTAGATTCATACCTACATATTTTACTTTTGTGGGTGTTAATGTAAATGACATTGTGCTTTTAATTTGAAAAATCCATGTGTTTATTACTAGTAGGAAAGTAATTGGCTACAAAGTTGCTGTAATCACTTGTTATTTCAGGAGATTTTTTTTGTTGATTCTTTTACATTCTTACATAGGCAATGATGTCATGTGTGAGCAAAGACAGTGTATTTCTTCCTTCGCCTTCCGTGCAGATTTATTTCCTTTCCTGGTGTTGCTGTATTTGTGAGGACATCTAGTACGCTGCTGAGAAGGCGTGGTGAGAGTGGACATCTCTGCCTTGTTGCCGATCTAAGCATGAGCGTTTCTGCTTTCCAGCCAGTAAGTATGAGGTCAGCTGTCCTGTGTACAGATGTCCTTCCTTAAGTAGAGGAGGTGCCCCTCCATCCCATTCCACTTGCCTTTTTGTGGGAGTTAGCATTCTTTTGAAACTTTCTTCGACTTCCCCTCTCTGTTTCTTGCATGTTTTCACCTTTTCCATGAGAGCACATACCTGATTACTCACAGTGGTTTTGAAGTAGTTTTGGAATGTAGGTGAGGTTCGGTGGGGTGAGGCCCGGAGCTGACGAGCAAGAAAGAATTCTTGAGATATCTTTTGTGCAAATGGTGGTCTTATTAAAGCCCAGGGACAGGACCCTTGGGCAGAAGGAGCTGCTGCACCAGGGTCGTGAGGGGTGGCTGATTATATACTTGGGAGTTGGGGGACGTAAGGAAAAGGGAGGTTTTCAAAAGAACTTTCATATGCTAAAGAGGACCTACAAGATACTGGAGGCCTTGCCTTGGTCATGTTAAGGTTGTTTTTCCCTCTAGCAAGGCATTAAGAAAGTTGGGAGCTTCCTGAAGGAATGTCATGCGTATCCCACCCAGGAGTGTGTGTGTATGTGGGGGGAGGTAGGTTGCTGGGTGTCAGCTTGTGCTTTGTCCTCAGCTAGGCTCCTGCTCCCTCATCAGCTTCATATATCGGATCAGGTATGTCTAAACGTGCTTGCCACATCCCAGACTTGCTTACTCATACCCTTCAAACTGTGCTCATTCCATCCAATATTGGCTTGTAAATTGCCTTTGAAATCGAACATGATGTACTGGGGAAAGGGACCTGCTGTGAGTAGGTTTTGAGTAATGAGGTGGAAAGATGTGGAGGGAGGGGAAGCATTCCAGAGTCCTGTGATTCAGGCTCAGGCTTCTATTGAAGGGGCTGTGAAATTCACAATGGCTCTGTCGCCCCCCTCCCCACCTTCACCCACCCCGTAGGTGAGACAAGATGGCTGGGGGAGGTTGGAGTTGGGTATTTTTCATCCGCCAGGTTGGTTGGGCCCTGCTACGACCTTGATAGCTTAGGCTCTGGGAAAATAGTTTCTCCCGAGGGCAGGCTTTGTTAAAAAGTGCACGGTGCTCTGGCAGACTTCAGAATTACCATTTATCCCCTCTCCCCTCCAAAGCAGGGGGATTTTTTCAGATATTTACTGTGAGAATCTAGTAGAATTCCTGGAGGGAAACGTCTCAAAACCGGGGCGGTGGGGGTGGGGACCGCTCTCCTATGACTGGACCCTGTAAAGTTTTCATTCGGACTGCTCCAGATTTCCTGCAGTTTGTCAGCTACAGTGAGTGTCCATGCCCTAGTCCTGCTTCCCGGGGAGCTGTTGCTCCTGGGTGCCCGCCCCTGCAAGCCTTGAGTCTCTGGCCTCTCTGCACTTCCATCTTTGAGGGGACAGGTTTGCCCTGGACCTTACTTTCCAGACGAATGCAGGAAGAACTGTGAGATTTACAGTTTGTTTAGATTTTTCACTTGTCAGGCCAGATGACAACATCCAAGCTCCTTACATGTTGTACTAGAAACCAGAAGACTCTGCTATAATTATTAAGAACAGAATTAAGAGTCCAAAGGCAAGCATTTGTTTTTTGCGCCTTCCTGTACTAGAGTTTCCCTTTAATGTTGTGTGATTAGCAATCTATTGCTCTTCCTGGATGTGGAGGAAGAAGAAAGGGTGTAGAAATCAGAGGAAAGGACAATTCTTCTGAAATCTCAACATCCCGCCCCACTGCTGGACCCAGGGCGTGTGCAGGGGGTGTGCTGGGGGAGCAGTAATAGAACAAAGGTTCTGGAATTCTGACCAGAGCTACTAGGCAGTCTCACTAAGGCAGTCTTGTGGGCACATCATCCCTTGCTGTGATCCCTCCATGTCCATCTGTCCTGTAGCTGTGGTCCGGGTCCTCCCCCCTATTTCTCTAGACTGGGGGCCAATGACTTCGAGTTAATAGCCATGACTCTGAGACAAACCCTGTGTGGCAGAGACTCGCGAGGACAGCACCGGAAGCTGCCCAGGGGGAGCATGAGCCCAGAGGGAGGGAAGAGCACTACATGCCTCGTTCTCCTGTCCCAAACCCGGCACAACAATGCTGCACTTAAGGGGTCCAGCATACTTTCAACCCCACTTGAAAGAATAAATGACAATAACTTTGGAAATGTGAACTATGAAATATTTTTAATGTAGTCCTGGAGACAAGAGGCCATGGAGCAGCTCTTTGTAATGCTTTTACTCCCTCACTCATTACCAGAAAGAGATGGTGGTGAACATTTGTGAGGTTCAGGGCAAAGTGAAGGACCGTGAAGGATATATGAATATGGATATTTGGTGTATTTCACACATGTGAATAGATTTGTCAAGACTCATCTATATGTAAGATACAGACATTCTACTTCAATTGAAACTGTACCACCATGAAAAGAAGATGGAACCTAGATTCTTCCATATGGAAAATCTTTGGGAACATTTCTCATAATTCAGTTTTTTGCTCTGGAAATAAAATTAATATATCCTCTCCCTCTCTCACACATACTTGGGGAAAATAGACCAGATGATGTATATTGCTTCCCTTTTAGAGATGAACAATGAATGTGGTGTCCTTAGCTTATCAGAGAGGAGCTTTTCAAAGCAAATAGCTGCAGAAAAGTACTCTTCGGTGATTCTTCTGCTTCTCGTCCATCCTGGAGAAGAAGTCAGAACATGCAGAACACAATTTGATATGATGTTTGAATTTGTGCTCGTATGATATAGAAGCTATAACTTTGTGGTGTTCTATGATAGAGGGCTTACAAGTTGGGCCCAAATCCCTGTGACCACTCCCACTCTGCTCCACCTTTTGCCACGGAAACCTTCCACTGTCTTTGGTCTTATGGGCCAGTATGAGACTGGGACCAAAACCAAGCAGAACTTCCAGAGTAGGACATGTTCCTGGGATTCAGGGGAATTGAGGAACACAGGTTTTCTTTCTTTTTTTTTTTAATTTTATTTATTTGAGAGAGAGAGAGCACAAGCAGGGGGAGGGGCAGAGGCAGAGGGAGAGGGATGAGCAGACCACCCACTGAGTGGGGAGCCAGATGCGGGGCTCCATCCCAGGACCCTGAGATCATGACCTGAGCCGAAGGCAGACAGGTCACCTGAGCCACCCAGGTGCCCCAGTAGGTTTTCTATAATTGGAGAAATCCTGTCACACTCTTCTGACTGGACAGAAAGGACAGAAAGCTAATCCTGTGGGACTTTCTGGTCTCTAATCTTTGGTTTCTCATTCCCACCGCCCTCGATGCCTCATTAATTGCTTCCCTCCCCTGGAAGATTGCCCCTGCTATGTTTAGTACTCACTTCCTGCCCATTGATACCAACATGGGTGGTTGGTTCTAGATTTGAAGGGTGCAGGACTTGGAGGTGCTCCTTCAAACAGCTCAGATTTTCCACTGGGGGCTTTGACCTTGCCCGGTCCATTGGGATTTCCCTAATGGGGAGCGTGAGAGAAATACTAAGATAGTTCCTCCTTTCTCAGCACAGAGAGGCAGAGAGATGAGCAAGAGAGAGAGGTGGCATGGCTGTAGCCCCTGCCTGGCTGAAGAGGCAAGGAAGCTGGACTCTGGCCCTCCCGCTGCCTGGAACACAGTCCCAGCCATCATGGTGGCGCGTGACCCTGTTACTCATGGAGGAATCAGAAAAGGAGCCTTGGGGATGTTGGCTCCAGAGCTGGAAGAACTGGGTGCTCCACCCTGTGGGTGTGAATCGGCCACCAGGCTGGGCCTTGGTGAGAGTGGCTGTCACAGCCTCTGGCACCATTAGGCTCTGCATACAAACACCTGCTGTGAGCGTGAGCTGTGAGCAGTCCTGCCCCCCGCCAGAGTCAGCCCTTTGGTGCTTGTCAGCATCTTGCTGGGTAACACACTAACACCAGCAGAGCTCAGTGACCCAGTGGGCATAATGGGACCCAGGCTGAACCTGGAGGCAAGAATCAAGGACATTATCAAAACCCAGAGCTTGAAGAAATGGAGCCTTGTCTGAAAGACCAGACGAATTCCTCCGTGTGCTGGGACTCTAGCCCATGGGGGGTTCTTCTTGCTTCTCCAGCCTCCTCCCACAAAGGCACTGGTGTTGACAGGCTTTGTTAAAAAGTGGATTCACTCTCGATTTGGTCTGGCAAACTGGACTTGCCAACAAATATGAGTGAATAGTTGCCTTAAAATTTCAGTGGGTTGAATGCAGGTGAAATGTGACCCCATGGCGCCATCCTCTAGGCACCCTGGGACAGTCTACACAGTGCACAAGTGTTTGCAGGGGACAGACAGCAAATACACTGCTGCAGATAAGACACACAGCCCGCTCCACCCCGGCTTGCTCAGAGCTCATGATCCAGACGGGTGGGGCAGCAGAAGCTCCTGGCCGGTGGTCACACTCACACGACAGTACCAGGGAGCGTACCAGGGAGCTGGACACGCCTTGCTCTCCCTCCAGTCTCCCAGGTGGTCAGCACTGCCCTCCTGAGACGACCCTCCGCCATTGTGCCCAACTTCTTTCTTCCTTTCTCTCTTCCTTTCTTCCTCCCTCCCTCCCTCCCTCCCTTCCTTCCTTCCTTCCTTCCCTTCTTCCTTTCTTTTTTCAACTTGTTTCTTGTTCTTTTTCCAGGAGGGGGCAAGACAGCTTCCCACACTCACCTGCTCACTGGGAAGCAAGCTGAATTCCTTTTCATTGTGGTAAAATACACATAACAAAACTGACCCCTTTAACCATTTTCATTTAGTGCATTCATGTTGTTGTGCAACCATCACCACCATCCATTTCCAGAACGTTCCTCATCTCAAACCGAACTCTGTGAAACACTACTTAAAATTGTGGTAAGAGAGACATAGCACAAGATTGTTCATTCGAGCCGCATTTCCCTGCACGGCGCAGGGCATCGTCACCCCCATCCGTCCCCACCCTCCATCCCCAGAGCGTTTCCACCTTCCAAGACTGGAACTGTCGTTTTACTCTTCAGGAAGGCCTTCCACTTCCGACTCGGATCTGCTGATGTCCCTCTGGGTTACAGCCCGGCTGCCATCAGCGGCCGGTTATGGGGGATCAGCCAGGCCAGCCCTTCCCTCGGGACCGCCTTCTCCACGGTCGCAGCAGGAGGGCCGAGGGGCCAAGGGCAGCTCACCCAGAGGGGGTGAGGTGCCTCTTGGGCACACTGATTATGATAAATAAAAGTTACTCGAGAGACACTCAGACAGCCCCTCCCCCATCCCCCGAGAGCAGGCAAGAACTCTCCCTGTGGAAGGTGCCCTCCCTGTACCCAGAGACAGAGACGGTCTCGGCACCAGAGACGGGAGGTTCGGAGCCCAGCACGCTGGGTGAACAACCCTGTTCCTTGGTCCTCATGTCCCTCCCAGCCCACATTCTGTGCAGAATTCCTTCCTGAGTGAAGCTCCCAGAGTTAGGTTTTCCTGGTCCCGTCAATTCCCCACAGATCCGTTGTCTCTATGTCTAAAAAGTCTGAAAACAGCAGCCTCGGTCACTTCCGTGGGCTCCATCTCATTATTGGGCCTCGCTGCGCACGTAAGAGAATTTTGGTTTTCTCTCCTGTTAATCTGTCTCATGCCAATTTAGTTTAGTCCAGCGGGAAGACCTTGAGGGTAGAGAAGAATTTTCCCTTACATTCCAGTGTTCAGGAAGACCCGTGTGGACTCAGGACATGGTGGGGACAATTCATTTCATCATTTTGAGGAATCCTGTAGTTGTAATTATACCCCTTTCTGCCCTTTCTGCAAACTGTCCACCAGAATTCCCACCCACGGTTCTGATTCCTTTTCTTGGAATCCAAATTTCTGAACCAATCAGAACTCCCACAGTGGCCTCCGGACCAGGCCATAAAGTCTTTGGTCCCTGGGAAGCTCCTGTGCATATGGAGACCTCGGGCACCACAGGGCAGCCCAGGAGTGGGCTTTGTACCAAGGGCAGCACCACCCAGAGGGGATGAGGAGCCTGTTCCCGAGTGCACTTCACTGCAACACTAAGAAAAATATCCCATGAGGCTTGTCTTTGTGGCTCCCAGGACCTTGCACCATCTGAGTCTCTCTGTGGCGGCAGGAGGGGAGCCGTGTTCTGGTTTCTTCCTCCTGCAGGAGGCGGAGCCGGCTGCCCAGGATGGGACTTTGCCAGACACTTCCAGCCTCACCTGAGTTCATGCTCTCAAGACTCCAAAAGCCCCCCGGGATGCTCCCCATGGTCTTTCCCAGAATGGGGCAGGGAGCTCAGTGGTCCTTAAGCAATTCAGATTTGGGTTGTAATGATTCCCGTTATGGCTTCAACATTTCGAGAGCCCAGGTGGCCACGTCCTTTGGAACATGTTCCAATCCCGGCACCTTCATCAAAGACAAGTACAGACTCTTGCAGTCCTTTGCTTTTCTTTGCCCAGGATCCTCCCTCCGCCCCTTTCCCCTGTTAACACAACTCCCTTCTTGGGAAGAATGGCTCCTTTCCCAGCCTCGCCCCAGGATCCCCGGGGCCAGACCGTCACGGACTCCACCTCCCCGCCCTCCATGTTCTGTGCAGGGCTGCTCGGGGACCCAGGCGGGACCAGATCCTTCTCTGGGATTTACACACAGATGCTGCCAGAGACCAACGCTCTGGGTCCCAGCATCCTGGTGCCGCGTCCCTCCCCTGTGACGCTCTCTTTGAAGCAGGAGAGAGTGAAGTGACCACTCAGGACGGAGGTGACACAAGACAACGGCGTCCCCTCTTGTGAGGTGACCACAGCTTCAGTCTCAGTGCTGCCCTTTGCAGGCATGTCTCCGTGTGGTTTTTAGTTTTGTTTCATTTATGTTTCTTTTTCTCATTATAACATAGACTGTGTTTATTGTGGGCAGTTTGGGCAAAACAGAAGTGGACTGTATTCCCAGCGCCACGGAGAAAATCGTTACCATTTTAGTCTTTTCCTTCAAATCCTTTTTCTTTTGTTTAAAACCTTGAGATTTTACTAAATGCAGGGTTTTTTTTAAATTTTATTTATTTGTCAGAGAGAGAGAGAGAGAGCACAAGCGGGGGTAGCGGCAGGCAGAAGGAGAAGCAGACTCCCTGCTGAGCAAGGAGCCTGACATGGGGCTCGATCCCAGGACCCTGGGATCATGACCTGAGCCAAAGGCAGATGCTTAACCATCTGAGCCACCCAGGTGCCCCCTAAATGCAGGTTTTGTCACTGAGCGCTACCACGCAGGTCTAAGCTGATTTCCAGCGGACGGCGTGGGGCCGGGGCTCTGGGTGGAAGGAAGGGCGGGAGCTGGGCATCTCGTGCGGGAGGTTTGCTCTCGCTCCTGCGGGCCGTTCCCCGCACGTCCGTACAGACCGAGAAAGCTCCCCGGGTGCCCACGCGGGGCCTCCAGGATTCCGCGTGTGTTTGGGTCACGCAAGGACAACGGAAGGGGCTCCCTTCTTCAGCTGAGAACAAATGTGAAAACCCTCTGGGCTCTTCCCATTTCCCCGTACCGTTCCCAATTTTAGTAGTAACACTCCCCAGATAAGCTGGTGTTTCCATACGGGGGTTCAGGTTCACGGACTTTCTGGACTTCAGTGTGGTTTGCCTGCTCTGTGGGTTACTGCTGGGTGAAAAGAAAACAGAGATAAAGGATTCCTTTTGAATGAAAGACTAACAATCGAATGCAACAAGCAATAGTTTATTTATATTAAAAAAAGGGAAAAGAAAAAAAGAGAACAGAAAAGAAAAGCCAACATCTTTTTACTACATTGTATAGATTAAGTAAAAATACCTGTATTCATATATATGTATATACATACTGCATATATATATATATATATATACACACACATATACACACATGTAATGTAACATTAAAATTACATGCTTCCCAGGACAGAAGAATTAGGACACGTTCCCTCATATCAACTTAATACTCTATCACAATTTAAAATCACTGCAAGGAAACTGGCTTCCTTCATCTTATTAGACTTCAAGTATATGAAGTTATGGAACCAGGACCTAATGTGAAAATCATCTACTGTGCACCAGTGACAACGGACTGTCACACATCACGGGTCAGGGGTGTTCTGAGTTCTCCCACAGGCCTTCCTCACCTACAGCTGTGTCACCTTCTACCTGAGATGCGCGGGAATGAGGCAGGGGGACAGTGTGCGGGTGCCGCGTGGACGCGCACGTTGACATTTAAACAAGAACGACAAAGACATGTCTTTCCATGAAAACAACACTGGCCGTAAAATGACTCTAGAAGAGGATTCCTTCCTCCCCTTTCCTTGCCAAGGGAAACACAAAAATTACTGGGGGAAAAAAAAAAACCTCAGGGTGAAGCACCTCTGGCGATGATCAGCAGACAGCAAGGGACAGAGAGGGAGCGTCTCCTTCACGACAGCTCCTGGCTGACCTGGATGGTCTCAAACACACCCTCTTCTGCAAAGGCACTCACATGTTGTCTGTTTATCAGTCATACAGCGGGATTCCACACATGGGAGTCTTTCCTACAAATATCAAAGAGAGAAGCTGAGGACATGGTCTAACAAGAAAAAGAGGATAAGAAATACACATTTTGGATAAATGTGTGCTTTTTTTTTTTTCTTTAAAGGACAATCCATACAAGTAGTTTAAAAAATTTCATTGAAAGCTAGGAATTCCAGTAAAATTATCAGCAAGAAGCAAGGTGCTGGAGATGAGAGATGGATCCAGAACGCAGAGAGGAGGGACGCTAGTTTCTCAAATGGCCAAAGGACAGGGTTATGTATGGTCTGCTCTGAAACTAGAAAGACCATTCACATACAGTGGAGTGTGTGAGTGGGAGGGAGGTAGTGGCAGAGAAATTGCTAAAGCAGGAGGGAGGGTGGCGTCCTTCAGTATGTGGGCACAGGGAAGATGCACCCTGAATTTCCGATGGGAAAGAGAGGCTGCGTCCCCCTGGTCTGCAGTCCAAAGAGACCCTGCCCAAGCCAAAGGCTGCCCTCACCGGGACACGACGGAGCTAATGGAATTATAAGATGTGCCGCTGTTGCAGCTTGAGTCATAGGCCTCCTGGCCATTGCCGTCGAGGTTGATCTTGAACACAGAGGACGCCTTCAGTAGAAAGTCCGCCGCGTCCCGACGCCCCAGCTCCCGCAGTTTGGACATGAGGATGCCCACCGTGCTCTCGGGGTAGGAGGCCCATTCCCGGAGCAGGGCGTGGACCGGGCTTGGGAGGAACTCCTTGGGAGCCCCGTTATTGGTGTTGTACTTCGCCACAAGGTCGGGGAGACCCAAGTTCATGGCGAGAAGGCACCAGTCCTTTCCCATGGGATCGGGGGGGTCCAGGAGACGACATAGTTTCCTCCGGGTCAGGAGGTTTAGATCTGAGGCATGGATGTCCATCCCTAGGCTGGCCTGCGAGTACACGTCGTGACACCCAAAGCACATGATGCTGCTGAAGCTCTCCTTGTACCCACCCATGGTGTTCGTCAGTGAGGTCTCCTTCAGGGTCTGCGCCCGGAAGAAGTCCCGCGGCTGGTAGATCATGACGGGCTCATGGTGCTCCCGCAGCTGCTGGGGGCTCAGGTAATGCTTCACCGTCAGCAGCCCCGGGAGCGTGGTGGCCATGACGTTCTCCATGGTGCTGCACACGGAGTCCAGCAGGAGGCAGCACTTGATCTTTTCCATCTCCAGCCCTCGCACCTGCACCTCGATGCCCTGGCCGTGGTTGACGAGAAGCACCAGCAGCTCGGCCCCACGGTTGGCAATCTTGCAGCCGTTCACCCACAGGCGGATGTCTGCGTCGCCCTCAGCGCTCTGCTGGTGGATCCACCGGCAGAGGTTCACCTGGACCTTGTGAAAGATGCCGCACGGGAAGGGGGTGAGGTACTCCACGGGGACGATGCGCACGCCACCATAGACCCTCCCCTCGTCCTCCTCGTCCGTCCAGGAGCGGTGGAGGTTGTCTGTCTTGATCAGGGCAGGGATGTCCACCATGGTCCCGCTGCTCAGGTCCCGGGCGCAGATGTCCATGGCATCGAGGATCTGCAGCAGCTCCTCCACGTCACTGTCGGGCACCAGGCGCTGGACGTCTTCCACGGTGTAGCGGCCCCGGTAGTGGTGCAGGGCCCGCGGGGTCTCCACGGAGAGCAGCTTCCCCAGGACGTTGGTGCAGAGCCAGCGGGGGTCCAGGAGTAACACGTCCTGGACCGTTTCACTCTGCATGATGTTGATCTGCCAGAAGGGACAACAGGAGGTCACACATGGGGACCGAGATGGCCAGATGCACCAGCTGTGCAGAGCGCGAGACGACCCGAGCAATGATAAAATCTGCGCACATGCTGCAAAAACTGACCCAGGGCACTGATGGGGACGGATCTCGGAAATCCAACACAGACCCAAAACAGCAGCCTGAGAAGGTTATGAGAGAAACTGAAAAGCCTCCCTTTGACAATTGAAAAAAAAGGTCAACGTAATGAAAGACAAAAAAGAGAGAGAGATGGTGGCCAAATGCAACGAGTAAATTCTGACTGGATTCTACATCCCCAAATAAACACACGAATGAATAAAAACAGCTACGAAAGAAATGACTGGGGTGAGTGGCAAACGCTCCAATGAGGACTATATATTCAACAATACTATTACATCAGTGCTATGTTTCTGGAACATAATTAATTATATTGTGCTAACGTGGGTGACTCCATCCTTAGCCCTCTGTCTTGTTCACGTCCACTCGCGGACGCCCTCAGCTACGTGGTGTCCAGAGACTCCTGGAGATTAATACATGAACCTGAGAAACACCCACCAAGGCCAGGAGGGTGGGAAGCTTGCTTTTTGGCCCTTTGTAAATTTGTCAAAGATAACAAAGTCTCTTCCCTGCCTCACACACACACGTGGTGCTGTGAGACCTAATTCAATGTTAGATGTCAGTGAGGGGCACGTGGACCCTTCGCTCTCACTGCACTGCCCTTCTGTGCATCCCCCTGCGCTATAAAATCCATAGACGACACTCCAGACTTTGTGGAGAAGCGCAGTGCGGCTGGGTCGTTGCCCGCCCCATCTCCCCTGCTC
Organism: Phoca vitulina; assembly: GCF_004348235.1. Classification (NCBI taxonomy): domain Eukaryota; kingdom Metazoa; phylum Chordata; class Mammalia; order Carnivora; family Phocidae; genus Phoca; species Phoca vitulina. The sequence goes on along the minus strand of NW_022589773.1, from coordinate 4,991,423 downwards.
GTAAGCTACCCCGAATAAAAATGTGTCAACTATAAGGAGTGGCCTCCTTCATTTCTTTGGTCTCAATTCGGGGCCTACTTTCCTGCCCCTCCTCCACCCTGTGCCAGTGGGAGAGGACCCCACGGCTTAGGAGCTCCAGGCTCAATCATTTGGGGGTGCAATGTCATACCCGAAAAATAAATAAATAGAACAGAGAGAGAGAAAGCCAATGGAGCAAAGTGTCAGTCAGGGAAGACAGAGACACTGGCCCCACCGGAGACTTCGTGCGGTGAGGGGTCCCGGAGCAGAAACAGGCATCAGGACAACCGGTGACATGTGCCTATGAACTTTGTTACCAGCGGTCAGTAACAGGACTGGGGGAGGGGCTGGTGGCTGAGCAGAGCGGGGGCACCTGACAGATTCCCCTTCCTTACTCCTACCACCAGATCGTCACTTACTTACTAAAGTCTCAAGGGCAAGGAGAATGAAGAATAAAGTGGATTATACCCTTGATCTAGAAACTGCTAGTCAAATACCAGAAGGCAAGAGAATACTGGGCCAGTGGAGTGAGTTTATTATTCTGGTTAATCTTAGCTTGGATCCCAGTCCTTGCATTCAGTCACTTTAAAGTACGGCCAGAGGGGCCTGTAGATGACCGGTAGTCTCAGGGGAGTTCAGAGGCTCCTGCTCTCACTGCTTGACGCTCTAGTTTTCAGGGTCACTGGATTCAGTTGTCATGTCAAGCCTATCTGATCCACACACACGGGCCTCGAGTCAGGGGGACACTGAGACCGCACAGGAAGCTCCTGGTGTCTAAAATTCTCAGAACTGCCTCTGGGTTTTCATGTTCGGAACTGCTCTTCGTGGCCCAGCCTAGCCTCAACTGTCCCCTGATGTCACAGGATGGAGGAACAGGAAGGCGAGGCCCCCTATCTGGGGACAGGCAGAGGAGGGAATTAGAACGGCATTCCCAAGCTGCACCCCAGTGCTGAATGCCATACAAGCAGGAGCAAAGATCCCCATTTCTTGGTCATTTCCGGGGACACTGCTTGCTGGGTTGCAATGTCTCCGGACATCCTCTCGTCACCGCCTTTTCTTGATGATCTGTGAACCTGAGAGTCTGTTTGGAGCACATAACAGCCCCTGCCGAGCTGCACCCAGAGGCTGCAGGAATCACAGCTAAGCACCAGGTGCCCCAGGAGGAAAGAAGAGAGGCCCAGTCGCCCCATGCGGCGGGAACTGGGCTCCCTAACTTATAAGAGCTGGAAAACGAACAAATCCGAATACAACCACGGGACAGCTCTAGGGGGCGTGGGGGAGCCGAGAACTGCAGATCAGAGAATCACCTGGGCCTCTGTGGGACAGCCCCGTGTCTGGATAGATTATGGGTAGTTGGGCACTTTCCATTCCGCCTCTCCAGACTCCAAGCACCTTCCGCGTGGGGACAGAAACACGTCCGTGGAGCCCCTCCCACACCCCCGCCTGGGCTGCAGCCCCTACCTCGCCAGCACTGTGCAGCTGCTGGGCTATGCGCCTGAGGTCGCCCTCTCTGGCCAGTGGGTTCAGCTGGTCTTGCACATCGTACACGAACTGCTGCAGCGACATGAGCTGGTTGGGCCCGTTGAGCTTCCTCCAGGAAGGCAGTGTGGACATGATTTTCTCACACAGGTGGGTCATCGGAGGGCACACCTAGAACATGCAGGACACGACAGGTCAACCTGCGGCCGAGGGGCTCCCTCGGAGAAGCCCAGGTAGAGAGGATGGCGCTCTTTTCTGCATCGTTGCAAGAAATACTCAGGACGAGTGAGTGCTTTTTTGTTGGGCATACTGGGCCAGTTCTTTTTTTAAAGTGTGGCCTCTCCGCGAAACCCACTTACAAGTGTAAAATGGTACGGATGCTTTCATTTCTATTGCTAACAGTTAAAGAGTTGGTGAGGCTTCGCAACAATGCTTTTGGAACAGAGATTCAATCAGAGTGCTCCTTTAACCCCTAATGCTGTGTTCCCTCCCTCCCTCCCCTGGAGCGACTCTTTCAGCCAGAAGATGGTCACTTTATGAACAAAGGGAGAGGAAATGAGATGAACTGTCGTTAGCATTACTGCAGTGGGTTTTTATCAGAAAATTAGGTATTCGTGGGACTGTTGCGGACATACGGTTTAAGTTAGACTAGTTCTTGGTCATGGGCTTGAAATAGATTTCTTTCTTAAATTACCTCCAAGAAATTTTATTTGAGTATAGTTGACACGCAATGTTACGTGAGTTTCAGGGGTGCGACGTGGGGACTGGACTTCGGTCACCACACACTAGTACAATACTATTGATTATATTCCCTGTGCTGTGTCTTTTATTCCTGTGACTTATTCCTTCCACAGCTGGAAGGCTGCATCTCCCACCCCCTTTCACCCATTTTGCCTATCCCCCCATTCCCCTTGAAATAGGGTTTTCATCTTTTAATTTGATTAAATAAATCATTTCGTGACAGACTCAGATAATCCGCACACCGTCCTAATTTAAAAATAACACCAGCCATACATTGCCCTGCATCATTAATCGGGCAGTCCCTTCTTGTATCCTACCTTTATGTCAGCTAAATTCCACTCCCTATTCGTAAAACAAAGCTCCCAGGCAAAAAGGCAGTCTTGTTTGCTGGGTTCCACCTGCTGGGCCTCAGGAGTTGAGGGTGGGGGGTGTGAAGCAGATGATCTCAACACACCCCAGTTCAGAACTCTCCAGGGACTCCCTAGAGCCCGGGGCAGAGGCCCTGATGCCCCCTGGTGGGAAGGGGCTGGGGTCCTTCCCAGACCACTGTCCCCGATCGCTGCCCACTGGTTTCTGTGATCGGGTTCCTCTGAGCCCCCCCAGACTACTCCCCACTCACTGACTGTGCCTTACTGTGGCCCCCATCAGAAGGCAAAGACTGGGCTTCAGAAAGTCCAGAGTTTTCCTGAAGGTTCCTACAGCACATCTGGAACTGGAGCCTGGTGTTGTGAATGGGGGCATGTCCCAGCTGGGAAGCAATAAGCTCTAACTGGAGGGGCCACCCGCCACCAGGGGAGGGAGACAGACACACGCTCCTCATTCCCACCCAGGCTGGGGCAGCAGGAACTTTCCAGGGAGCATTCTGCCCTTGGGATGTTTACCCTTTCCTGTCAGCTCGGGAGAACTTTTCGAATATTATAGAGTAGCAACCTTTTAGGGGTTAGAGGCATTGAGAATATTTTTTCCAGTCTATTTTACCTTTTAACTTTGTTCATGGAATTTATTTGCCAGAAAAGAAATTTTAGCTTTTATGTTGTCAAATAGGTACACTTTCTTTGAAAATTCCTAGGGTTCTCTATATTACCTAAAAGGTTTTCCAAAGCAGTACCAAATTATTTTAAAAACACATTCAAGATATTGCGGTTTTTGTCTTCTTCTTTTTCACATTTAATAGTTTTAATCCATGTAGAATTTCTTTTTGGGATTCGCAGTGAGTAGAACTCAGTCTCATTTCATTCTAGACTAATAGCTAGTTGTGTCAGGTCATGGATGAAATAACATTTTCCCCAAAATTGAAACAGCATCTTTGTTTTCTATTGAATTTCTGTAGATGTTGTGATTTACTTCTACACTCACGTATTCCACTTACTGATTTTTTTGACTTTGGATTTATTAATTACACAGCCTTTATGTTTTATTTATTCTTCCACTGAAATTTTAAGATAAAAAACCCAACCCAATTGTCTCATTCCCATAAGATGTGTGCTGGAACTGTACTAACTCTGCTAAGAGGCGCCCCTCTTTTTTTTTTAATTTATTTATTTATGGAGGCGCCTGGGTGACTCAGTTGGTTAAGCGGCTGACTTCGGCTCAGGTCATGGGTCCTGGGACCAAGCCCTGCATCAGGCTCCCTGCTCAGCAGAGAGCCTGCTTCTGTCCCTCTCCCTTGCTCATGCAACTGTGCACGCACTCATGCTCTCTCTCTCTCTCTCTGTCGGTTTTAAATAAATGCATAAATAAAATCTTAAAAAAATAAATTTATTTATTTTAGAGAGAGAGAAAGAGAGCACATGCACAAGGGTGGGGGGAGGGACAGAGGGAGAGAATCCTCAAGCGGACCCTGGGCTGAGCGTGGAGCCTGATGTGGGGCTAGATCTCATGACCCATGAGATCAAGACCTGAGCCAAAACCAAGTTCGGACACTTAACTGACTGAGCCACGCAGATGCTCCTCCGCATTTTCTAAATATCGCACAATAAGTCACTTCTGAGTAGCTTTTGTGATTTGTAAAAGGCCATGTTACTGAAACCGTCAGAATCCCATATACCCTAAGGTGCCCCCACGCCCACAGCCCCCTCATCTCCAGGCCACCTCCTTGTTCTCACCCTTCCTTCCTCCTCCCTGAGCAATGGGACACAAACACAGCCATGAAGCTTCCTCGTCCTGGGGCCCCTGAGGACTAAACCTGACCCCGAGGACAGCATGAAGCAGCCGGCTCTGGGGTGACCGGATGGTCTGGGCAAACGTAGGCCTGCAGCCTCCCAGCTCACTCACCGACACAATCTGGCTCCGGATGTCCTGCAGGTGACTTCGAAGGACCTTCATGTCCTTAGAGCCCGAAGCGCCGGCATCCAGAACAAACAGCTTGTTTGAAATGTGAAGATCGTTCCCAAACCTAAGGGAAGAGCAGCAGCCTCCTCAGGGTGCTGTGGTCCTACCAGGTGTCCCCCCAGATGGCAGCGTCCTGCTGGCCTGAAGCCAGAAAGTTCTCATGACCTTGCAAAGGCCGCCCCCTCCCCACCATCTGCTGGCTTCTGTCATGTAACACGGGTGCGAGGGGTGGGGACCCGCACGCTCCGAGTCCCGCGGATGGCGGTGGCAGACGGGCAAGGGGCGGCTCCAGTCCCACAAAATGGCAGGGACACAGTATGGGAAGATTTCAGGTCCCCTGACGCAGGACAGGTGAGGCCTGTGCCCTCCCCTTGCATGCTAGGAGGACGGACGCCATTGCAGGGTGACGGCGTAAGAGCAGACGATGGGCCTGACAGCCACAGCTTCGATGGAAAATATTAGTACGAGCCCTCTTTTTCCTATCAGGAGGACCACAGGAAATGTCTGCAGTCGATCAATCGAGAATTCGCATTACTGGCAGATTACATAGAGCTGCAGCTTCAAAGTTTTTTTGACAGATGCTATGTAAAAATACATATTTCTACACTGTGACCCGTGCACGTCCACACTGATCAATGAACCAGAAGTTTCACAAAAACACGTGCCAGGAAAGTCACGCTGGTATTTCTCCCTCCAGGCCTTCCCACTTTCCAGACCAGGTCAGGACCCCCGAGTCATGAGCCCCTAAGGAGCGGCAACTTCGACAGTGAGCGATTCTGCTCAGTGGTAAGAAGACAGTCATCAGAACCGAGGTTAAAGCAACAAAAAGAACCGAGGTCTACATCAACCACGGTGTCAACCACTGATGACACTGTATATGACAGACACTCGCTAAGGGTTGAACTTATTTTTTTTTTTTTAAAGATTTTATTTATTTATTTGACAGAGAGAGTCACAGCGAGAGAGGGAACACAAGCAGGGGGAGTGGGAGAGGGAGAAGCAGGCTTCCCGCGGAGCAGGGAGCCCGATGTGGGGCTCGATCCCAGGACCCTGGGATCATGACCTGAGCCGAAGGCAGACGCTTAACGACTGAGCCATCCAGGCGCCCCTTGCTAAGGGTTGAACTTAAACATTTTGGGGTGAGAAACATTCTCACCAAAAAATAATAAAAGAAATAAGGAGAAAAGAGAGAGAGATGGAAGGTGATGGATGCGCTAACTAGCTAGATGGGCGCCGCGGACGTCAAATCACCACGATGTGGACGTTAAGCAGATAATGTTACCTGTCAACTAGAGCTGCCTCCAGAAAGTGGAAAATCAATGCATGAAACCCCTACCAGAAGCTCCCCCTGGGCAGTGGTACCAGGAGGTGAGGAAAGAAGTGCATAGTTTGTTGTTTTTTATCCCGTGCTCTTTACTTCTGTTGCATCTGTTTTCAATGTTTTGATAAAAATAAAAACGATACCACAAAAGCCAACCAAGCAAAGGAGGCCTCCAATCCCTTCCTCTGTGTCTGTGAGCTCTGCGGGATGGCCCCTGCCACCAGCGATGCCCTCACCTGTTCCTGATCTCCTTGAGCAAGGACGTGTCCTTGTCATATCCGAACTCGCCTCCAGCCGGCCGAGGCACGTTCATGATGTCGGCATGGGTGGCCACCAGGACGACATGCAGCGGGTTCTTCAACTTGCCGCCAAAGGCTGGGGGCAGAAAGCAGGCATGTCACAGGTGGGTCCTCCTTCCTGGCTGCCTCGCGTCCCCATGCTGGCCTCTGGATGTGCAGCCTGCCCACTATGCGGGCTCACCCCAAGAAGGCCCAGGCCTGGCCAACATCAGGATGAGCCTGTTTCCTGGGCTGAGACCACAGAACACGAGGGAGCTTCTCAGCTCTTCCTCCAAGGGGGCCCTGCTTGCATGGTGAGAGGAAATCGAACTCTGGGCAGGTGCACCCTTTACAAGACAAAGAAAGCCCTCTGAATGCAGCAACACCCAGAAATGGCTGAGAGGATCTCCTGCGGTGCACACAGACAGAGAGCCTCTCCTCAGGGGAGTGTTTAGGAAGAAAACATCAAAAAGAATGAGAAAGAAAGAGGCAGAGTGGAGGTACCCTGAGGAGGTTAAGTCCAATTATTTGATTATTCTATAATTTTTGAAGAAAAAAATGGATAGCCCAGTGTCCACCATGGAAGGCTGCTCCTTTTTGTTTTGTACACAAAGGAACAGAAGTGTATTCCACGCTATCTTCTGCTCTAGGAATAAAGTTAAGATAATACGTTCACTCAGTATGGTCCCGTCCGTTCTTGATGGAACTACAGAACGGAGGACGGCTCATTCTGCTTATTCATCACGTACCATTAGGTAGAGGCACAGAGGCCATCAGAGGACGGATTCCACTCCCACCCAACCAAAGTGACCGCAGCTCTAACGTGGAGCGAGAGAGCGAGAAACGGTTCCCAAGGAACTGCTCAGACTTGGTCTCTGAAGAGGGCAGGAAAATGTGATCCTGTAATAATTCCCTGCGAACAAAGGGAGCAGCTGGGCCTCAGGATCCGTCCAGAGTGGGACTCTCATCGCAGGAAGGACAGATCAGGGGAGCCTCACTGTTAGCCGGAGTTGCAGATCCGCCCAGAGGGAAGGGCGCTCACGCACCGGGGCGTGCCAGCTTACCGATGGGTTCTTCAACGGGCACAAGAGACTTTAGGAAATTCAGCCAGAAGATCACTTGGTTCAACTGGATCTCGTAGGGTTCTTCCAGACTGAAAACAATGATGTGGATGGACGTGGGGTCGTTTGCGGCAAAGTAGTCATAACAGCAGAAGTATACAGGATTTCCAGAGAATTCCCACACGCTGAAATCACCGACTCCTACAGAGAGAAGAAAGATTACTATCTGAAACACCACCAGCAAATGCCAATCACAATTTTTCTTAGCACTTTAGGGGCTGCCCAGAGTGCTGTCCATAGCATCCACCTGTTTATCTATGCATCTTCAAGACACACACACTCCCCCCACTTCCCCACACGAATGACCCCACACAAGGAAGGAGCCAGAGCCAACTGGTGACTTTGGGTTCCCCATCAACAAACTCACACAGTCAGAGAACGTATGTGATAAGATTCCCTAATCTTCAAATAGGTATAAATTCTTTTCGGAACATGACAGGGTATACAATTTTGAACGTAAAAGTCACTAAGATATGTAATTTAATTTTGGTTCAATAATGACTACATCCACCTGCTGCAGGTGAGTAAGCGACCTGCTCAGGTAGGTCAGAAGTGAGCAGGCTATCTGCACATGTTAAAGATGCAGAAGTTGATTAGCAGTTCTGCATCTGAAGGAGGGGGATGGAACTGTGAGGAGGTGGGGTCCATAAGCTCACCCAGTGTGGGGAGCAGTAGAAGGGTCAAGCAGGGTAGAAGGCTGTGTGCCCTAGGGTTGGGGGGCAGTTGCTCCCTCATACCTGAGCACCGGGTATGGAGGGTTTTCTTGGAAGTGTCTGTGGGTGAGGCTCTGATTATAGCTCCTAAGGCACCTAGAACCTCCCAGTGACTATCCAGCATGTGGGCACCCCCAGCCCTACACGACCACATTCCAGCAGGACGGTGACCAGCCATGCACCGGCCTCTGGGGCAACCAAGCAGGACCACTTATGTTGTAGGATTTCAAGTTCCTTTTCACTAATTCTTCCCCTCGGTGCTTATTTGGGTCAGAAATTCTGCAGTCAACAGTTAATTCTGGAAGATCCAAGGACTCTTCTGGAGCTTCCTCTTGGAGCACAGGCACCCCTGGGCACAGGACTCTCTTAAGTTTGGCAGCTGAGGCGCTAGTGGGAAGGGTTCTGGAGCAAAGGCATAGGTCCCCTAGCACGGGGAGAACTGGGAGCACTGGGAGCCAGACTTGGGGCGGGGGAGGGGCGGGGAGGAGCCGGGTGAGCGAGGGGTGCTGAGGACAGGCTGCACGCCACCTCCACTCCGGGATCTCAGAGAACACTCAGCGTTTAAAAGAGAAAATGCCCATGGACTTAAATTCCACTTCATTGGATCCAGTGGTTCTCCTAGTGGGGTTCCCGGACCAACAGCAGCAGCAACACCTGGGAACCCCCCTGACCGGCCCCATCAGCAGCTCTGGGGGCAGGGCGGCCGTCTGTGTCTTCAACAAGCCCCGCAGGGGGCCCACCTGCACACTGAAGGTGAAGAGCCACAGCTTGGGGTGACACACACTGACATCTATTGTTCACGGGGTTCACGGTAATAACAGATTCCTACGTGAAGATGCTCCCGATTGGCATTTTCTGAGCGCCTCCCCTGTACCAGACACACTACCAGGCGCTTGAATCAGCTCATACGGTCCTCACAGATGGGTCTCAAAGAAATCGCTTTATCCCTGCTCTAAACTTCGCCTCCACAAGGCAGGGGCTGGTGTTCAAGTGACGTGGGACAACTGGGGGCCCCGGGAGCTCCGGGGGCTGGGGGGAGCGACATAGGGGGCACAGCGGTTGCTGGAGAAAGTAACCTTCCCTGGTAACATCTGAAGCTTCACCCCCTTGGAAATGTTTGAGGGCAAAGAACCCACGTGAAATTTCGCCCGTGGAGAAAACCGCCCGTGCCTGCAACAGAGCATCAGCCACGAGTGTCGATGTATTCGAGATAACTCTTCTCATGCTTGCACTTGTCAAACTGCTAGTGGGATTGAATTTTATGAGGTTTCCAATCCAAGTGTATGATTTGCTCTGCTTAGAAAGCGATTTACTCAACAGTCATTTATTAAGCACCTACTGAGTGCCTAGGGCATGGGGTTTAGTTTCACTAGTTAGGGCTATTAACCAGCCTGGCTTCACTGGGTCACCCCTAAGGTCGCTTTGTGCGGCTCTTCCTCCGTCCTTGTGGGGCTGTGACAGGTGCAGGGGGACAGGCTCCCGCAGGGGTCTGACTCAGTCCTGGCGAAGGGAAAGGGGAGTGCTCCCCTGTGGGCGGGCGGGCTACTGTACCGTTCAGATAAGCGTTCTGGATGTCGATGGCCTTAGTGGACTGGTCGTCGGCTGCGCAGTGCGGGTGCTGGGGCGGGGCCACCAGCACCTCCAGGGTCCCTCGGGTGAGGCCCGGCTCGAACATCATGCTGCGGCTCCTCACGCTCACGTGCTCACAGCCCGGGTACAGGTTGCTGATGCTCACGGACACTGCAGGTGGACGGGAGGCGGTGAGACCAGGGCAGCCTGCGTGCCTGCTCCCCTTCCCCCGGCCCACGCCGTCCCTTCCCGGGACACTCTCATCCCACCCCCTGCTGCTTCGGGCACGAGTGCTGTGCGGCAGTGGGTCAGGGATGTTGCCTCGATGCTTCCTGTCTGCTGCACCTTCCGTAGCCCTTTCCTGCGCTGCTCGGTCCCCCAGAGGCCGACCCTGCATCTCCGGGGCACCCCTGCCACTTGGCGTCTGGTTGGGGTCAGCCAACGGGAGGCACTGGACAGGCTGGGCGGGGGGAGGAGAAGGCCCAGGTACTTCCTCCCTCCTCACTGCTTCTCTGACACCAGTTGTGTGTCTGTGACTCTAGACTCCCCCCCGGCCCGCCGCGGGCAGCTTCACCCCTGGGCTCCAGTTTTCTCAAGAACAGGATCTTCCTCTTGTCTTTCCACCCCGGGGAGGGAATGGTTTCCTTTTGTCCCAGGCCTTGGATGCTTCACCGTCTCTGGGATGTTCCCCTGACTTTTGCCCATGACACTGTCCTTCCATTAATGTCCCCACCTGGACCCTGACAGATGCAGATGAAGTGATCCCACTCTGGGCCATGAGACTGTGTCAGGTTGACTGCAAAAGGATTCTACACAGTAGCAGGTCTGTCCAGGGAGAGCGGACGGGATCTGATATATGGCAGGCATTCCCGAACCTCATGGAGTTCTCATTAGGACAGAGCTCGTGTTCAGTCTCATAAAAATAATAATTTCACAGGGACACCGTGCAATCATAGCGGGAAATCGTGGATTTTGCTGACTGCCGACCCCTAGTGGTGACAAGCGGCAGGCCCGGTGGAGGGGCCACCCCTGCCCCTGAGCTCCTCCCGGGGCGGGGGGACAGCAGGCTGCCTCCCCTGCAGCGCTCCCCCTGGACACCCACTCCCCTCTGCTCCGGGCATGTCCTTCCTGCCGCAGCCCCACAGTGCGCCAGCCACGACCCTCCACTGGCCACAGAGCGCGGACGTGTGTGGCCGCCGGACAAGCAGTGTGGGGGGACCCCCCCCCCCGGGCCCGGAGCGGCTGCACACGGAGGCAGCCAGCGTCCACACGGGCCCCCCACTCCTGCGTCCTGCCCGGTGGCTTGGCCCTTCTGTCCTGCATTTTCAGGAGACGACAGCGCCACGGACCGGTGTCTAAGGCGCACCCAGGGCCTGCTGTCGGAGTGATAGAAACGTGCCCCCGGGGACAGCTGTCCCGGGGAAAGGAGCCGGGCCGGCCATTCTCGCGGGGCTCAGGGGGACCAGAGCTGTGACCTGGGAGGGAGCAGAGCACGACCCGCAGGCCCTGGCAGAGCCACAGGGCAGTGACCGTGCGGCTGTGTTTGGAACCAGCCCTCCTTCCCTGGAGGCCACAGCTACCCCATCCATCCTACCCCCCAGCCCCATCTCCCCGGGGAGGCTCCCACGGCATCTCCTATGCGCCACGGTCTGCTTCTCTGAGCACCGCCTTAATACTGCTCGGCGCGCATCAGGACGTGAACGCTGAGCAGGCCGCTCTGGGACGGGCAGGCTCCACGGGGTGCTGCCTCCGGCCGGGCGCCCCCTCAGCCCGGGGCATGTGTGCCCCTCGGGGGCCGGACAAGGACCTGCTCCACGGCCCGCAGGCGCAGCTCCCGGCTCTTCCCCGACCTCAGGCACGTCTACATTTAACTGCGGGTGAGTCCTGTCGCCTCAGGGACTGTTTGGAAGGAGACTCGCCCCGTCCCTTGGAGCAGACCGGCCACCTGGGCATGAAGCCACACGGGCCCCTGTGGGGTTTCCCATCCCTCCCCTGCTTGCCGAGGCCCTCCGAGACCACCGGGCTCTGGGCCTCAGATCTGGGACTGAATTCCACCTCTGGGATAGACTGGGGGCACCTGAGCCCAGGGTCACACGCTCCAGTGCATCCCTGAGATGTCATTTCTGTCACAGGACAAAATTTCACACATGCGGGTGGGCAGCCTGCTTCTGAGCCCCCTGGCCTGGTCTATGGGACTCTGGGTGAGGGGCTGGGGGGGAGAGGGCGTGAAATGCAGAGCCCGTGCCCCTCTGTCCGGGGCAGCCACCCTCCTCCCCACTAACCAGCCTCAGGCAGCAATGTGACCCCAGTGTGGCTGAAGTTTCCAATTTTCCACAGGAAACCCAATACCAGCTTTTCAGTGGAATCTTCTGAGGTGTGAATGTTGGCTGCTAATCCTCTTTCCCCACCCCCACCCCTACCCCCCTGCACACAACACAGCACGGCAACCGCCTGGGCCCCGGGTTTCAGCCTCGGCCTGAGGCAGACACACACGTTATGTCTCTGAGCCCCGGGTCACTTCTCTCTGAAGTGGGTTATGACACAACCTCATAACATCCTGAGAATCCAGTGAGATGACACGTGTGCGGGACCCGAACCCAGGTCAGGACAGACCGCGTCAACCACACGCGTTGCCTTCCACGCTTCCTGGCTTCCAGGTTTTACTGCGGTTTCCCCAGAGAGCAGCCACTTTGCCAGCTGGACATCCTTTTGGTGTCCCCTTGGCCTTCTCTCGGGTCTTTGCGGAACTTGTCACTTTCTTCGGTCTTGCGAATCCCCGAGGGGACTGCCTTTTACACAAGTGGCCACGGAGAGCAGAGCTGTGCCTCCCGAGAGAACAAGGCCATCCGCTCCCAGGAGAAGAGAGTACAGTTTGAGGGGTTCCCCCCTTCGGCTCCTTCTGGTAGCAAAGCCAGCGTCCTCAGGGATGCTGGGAGACCAGGAAGATTCTGGAATGGACTCACGTGGGACACAAGAGAGAGCAGTGTTTACTTCCTAACACTCCTGTCGGGGAAGCCCGGCCCCACTAACCTGTTATCTTGACAGAAATTTGAGGGTTCGGCCTGGAGGCGCAGCTCTGAACCAAGGGTGTCGAGAGAACAAGAGAAGCAGCCTCCCCGGGGGACCCGCTGTGTCTGTGTGCTGATTGCAGCCGGGGCGGCTTCTTTGGTCCAGAGCGGACATCGTCCTGACAGAATCTTCTGTCACTGAGTCCCATGACCAAGTCTCCCTAAGCCCTGGCTGAAGCCCTTACACTTGTGACCCTGGCTGATAATCTGGCCTTCCTGAGCCACATTTTATCAAGAATCTACTTCCAGATTCTTCCAGATGTGGAAGATGAATGGAGACATTACTTCTGAGGGGTGAGGGTTGAGCAGGAGATAAAATCTGTCTGTGGCTGGTTCAGTTTAGCTCATGGGTTCCTGGGGCATAATCTTCATAGCCAATGAGGACTTAGAGAAATTCCAGATCAGAGATCTAAGTAGATCTCTTTGTCTCTCTCTCTCTCCCTTTCCCTCTTTCTCTCTCTCTCTCTCTCTCACACACACACACACACACACACTCAGCAACACTGGCCTGATCCACACACAGAAGACTGCTGGCTTCAGAGAAGGTGAAACCCATCTTCCATCTCCAAACTGAGCCGAAATTACGGATGACAGTGGACACTGTGTGCCTGAAAACGCCCTGACCGCAGATGGAGTTGTAAGCATCGTCACTAAGCACTGGCTTATGAGTAAGACATGTCATGAATTCCCAGCTGGGTGACACTGGGCAGCCCCCTGGACCCCTCTAGGCACCAGGAAAATGCTGGGGAGATGCCCTATAGGCTGCTGTGTGGATTCAGGGAGGCGTCACACGTACCACATCTTGTCCAGTTCCTGGCATCCTGTGCTCAGAAAGTACTCACTCTATGTGTTAGCAACACTGTACTCATACTAAGTATAAATCCGTTGTGGTTATTTTATCTTTACCTGGTTTCAAGTCCACTGCTGTTCAGAGAAAAGAAGTTGAAAGGGGCACATAACTCTCAGTCAAGTGTCCCTCAGCCCCAAAGACTGCTCCCCAGACACCCTCCCTCATGGAGAGAGGGAATCACACAGAAACAAAACTTTACAATCATTGTTTTCAATGTGGGGAATTGATAGGACACCTTGTAATATCATGTAGAGAAAATGAATCCTTGCACAAAATTGAGACTGAGGAAACTCTTTGGAGGGTTATATTCTTATCTTTGCAAAATGGAATTCCCTCACTCGGGGTGACTGGGGAGAAACAACATCCCAGATGGCACAATTCCTAGTGTTCTCTGTGGTGCTTCTCCCTAGGGGTGCAGGGGGGCAGGGAAGGACAGGCACACTGCAGTTCTGGACGTGAATCCACCCATAACCGTGTCTAAGAAGGTGGGGGGAAGACAGCAAAGTCCTCCTCCCAGTCAGGCTCCACGTGAGTGGATGAGCCAACCATGACATCATTAGGGCCCCTTTCAAAACCACCAACCAACATTGAGATGCACAGAGATGGAATCAGATTTTGTTGCTGTGTTCTTGAGTTACTATGTGTGCCCAGCATTCCAAGAAGTAAGCCTAAGGGGGACAACCCACCCTGGGGCCAATATTCCATGTGTAGTCTGGAACCTGTATCTGTCCATGTGAGCTTTGTCTTCAAGGGCTGAGTACCCTGGTCTGTGACTGTTATCCATGTAGCAGATACGTTTTACCCTGTCCCACTGTATCTAAAATAAATTCATGTAAAGTGCACATAATGTACAATTCACCATATTAACCATTTTAGAGTAGAACATAACACCATTCTGTGATGGGCACATTTGCAATTTGGACCTTTGTGTGATTTCGGTGAGGCCCTGCCTTGCTATTACTGGGCCATCTGCAAGTGCAGGCCAAGAAGGGGGTGGACACAGGGCCCACACCTAAAGCTAACAAGACAGTGAGATCTGGTCACCACAGGCCAGGTAACCAACACAAAGCCACCACTCACCCTAGACCTTGACACGGGACAGCACAAAAGCCAGCAACTCGTGGAGAGACAGGGGCCGGGGCGGGGGCGCCTACCTGCGGGCTTGGATGCCAGGGGTGAGGGCGGGAACCTGGTGGAGTTGGTGGAGGAGAGTCTGGGCCGGCGTCTCCTGAAGAAACTTCTCAGCAGCCCACACTTGAGAGACTCCACCAGGGTGGTTTTCCCAGAGCCCGAGTGGCCAAACAGCTTCAGTTTGATTCTGGATTGGAGGTTCTGCGTGGGGCGCAGTTGCTGGATGAAGAGTCCCCGGTGAGCATCCTAAACACAGATGAAAAGGGGAGAATTCGTCACAGAACAAGAGAAGGCTCTGAGCAAACCGTCAATGCGGGTTCTTGCAGTTTAGAACTCTCGCCGTGTCCTTCCTGATCTGAGATTTCCTTGTGAGGAGAAGTTTTTTTTTTAAAGATTTTATTTATTTATTTGAGAGAGAATGAGAGAGAGCACATGAGAGGGGCGAGGGTCAGAGGGAGAAGCAGACTCCTTGCCGAGCAGGGAGCCCGATGCGGGACTCGATCCAGGGACTCTAGGATCATGACCTGAGCCGAAGGCAGTCGCCCAACCAACTGAGCCACCCAGGCGCCCCTGTGAGGAGAAGTTTTAAGAGCTACTGTTTTAGGCACTTTCAAACATGCAATGCAGTGCTTTTAACTGCAGTCTCGTCCTGTGCATCCCGGCGCTTATTTTGTAACTGAAGTCTGTACCCTGGCCTACGATTCTTACCCATGGTCCCATCGTATCTACAAAAAAAAAATTCATGTAAAGTATAAATAACATACAATTCCCTGTTTTAGCCATTTTAAAGTGGACTGAAGCTCCGAGGCGTGACTACATGTGCAGTGTGTGCGACCAGCCCGGCTCTGGTTCCGGAGCATTTCCATCACCTAAGGAAGCTCCACAGCCATCCGCAGTCACTCCTCCTTCCCTGCCCAGCCCCTGGAACCACCAATCTGCTCTCTGTCGCCAGGGATGTGCCCGGGTCCGTGGCATTTTGTGCACAAGGAAGGATGGAGCAACTCCTGTGAAGCTGTTGATTTTTTAAAAGAGAACCCAGGGCAGCCTGTGAGACTGGCCAGGGGCACCTGCTCCCCTGTGTGGAGGGGTCCTGTTCCCCCCGGCACTGTGATGGTACTGGGTGCTGAGAAGGAGGGCATCGTGAGGTACAAACACAAATGCTGTGGCGGGGCCGGGGGCCCGATAACCTTCCCACTGTCCTCTCTCTCAGCCTTACAGGGAGAAGCAGGAGAATTCACAGATTCACTCACTCATCGACCAACATTTATGGACGGCCCCCATGGGCTAAAAGCACAACGCATGGAATGGGAAGGTACAGACTGGGCCCAGATCTGTGTCCTGAGGAGACACAGACATGTGAACGCTGACACCAGACATAACAAGAGTGCTTTGGATGGTGTGGGCAGGTGCTCTGTGCACCCAGAGATCCCACCCCGAGGCTGCACAATCATGCATCACTCCCACCCCCTGGCTCCATCCAGCCTCACAAGCAACCTCATTTTCCACCCCCAGCTTTCTCCGGGCTCCAAAACAGGGGCCCATTGGAGCTGTGGGGTGCAGCCTCAGGGGGATTCCTTCTGTGACCCAGGATGGTCCCACTGCTCTAAGCTGTTAACTTCCATGCATCCAGGGGACCCCTCCTGCTGGGATCCCTCCCGGAACATTCCTCCCCAGGAGGCTCTGGCCCAGGTGGGGTTCTCCATTGTGACCCCACCAGACTGTAGGGTGATGTGGGATGCTCTCCCCCTCCTGACTGGGAGCCAACTGAGGGGAGAGACGGTGTCCCCAGCACCTGGCAGGGAGATGCTCAATAAAGAGGTGCGCTGGAAATGACAGGACGCAGGGGGACCCTGCAGGAGCCTCTCAGAGGGAACTGCCGGCTCTTAGTATCCTATGACCTCAGGCCTGGCAGACACTGCGTCCACGTGCAAACCCAGGGAGGGGGAGTTCCCTGCTGCTCTCTTCCTGCTGAGCCACTGTGGCTTCCTCCACCAACCACCCAGCAAGCTCACCTGTCAGACAGGGCTCTGCTGAAGGCTCCCTGTCCTCCCCCAGTTGCTGGGTGGGACTGTGACCTCCTTTCTCCGCGCCGCAACACTGCCCCCTGGTGGGCATGCTGCAAAGGGCGGCTACTTTTTCAGTTCCTGGGGTTAGGGGTGCTCCTGGATGTGGGTGCTGTGTGTTCAAACAGGTTCACAGAGTGTCCTGCATAGTGACAACTGCCTGGGTCCACCTGACCTCTGAGTGTCTGCTGAGCATTTATATAAGAGAAAAACCTAACGTTTATGATCATCTGAACTTAGGATTTAACTGCATGTTCCATGTGACACAGAGGTTTTGGGGGTCGGGGAGCACTGAGGGTTTAATACTGCCGACCAGGCTGGAAGAAATGGGTCACTCGCTGGATTTCTCCTGGATGCCGGGTACTGATGCCGATAAGCCCTTGACCCCCTGAAGCAAATCTGCCTCCCTTCATTCTAGGTTAACTCCCAAGGCCAACCCTTCCTCTCCCTTCCCTTTAAATCAGGCCTGGCTCCCACCTTCCCTGCACGGGAAGCATCGGAACTAAAGTCACCCCATTCTGTGAGCATCACCTTCCACGAGTGTCTCATCGAGTAGATCACAACATTCGCCACCTATTTTGTGACGCACAGCTTACTAACACACTAATGCTTCTTTTGTGTGAAGCCTCTGTCTCCTTCTCCTGGGACAGGGGAAAGGCAGAAAACCTGCTTCCGGCTGTAATCCAACTGCTGGGTCCCGGGTGCACTGTGCAATTTTAATTGGCTTGTGGCTCTTTTCTGCCTCGTGCCCTGTTGATCTTGGCACTTGACCTTGGACACCATGTCTATCCTGTGTGCAGGATTGAGGGTGTGTTTGTCCCCTCTGCCTGAGCCCCTCTGGCCCTTGCACTCTGAGGACACTCGAGGCATGGTAACCATGGGACACTGCTGCTGTCCCAGCGTGCTTCTGGAAGCTTCTCTGGCCCATGGCTGGCTTATTCCTGGCAGTTGAGGGGCTTCATGCCTATGCCTTGCTCAGCATTGCCCTCGACTGAGTACAGTTCACTCCTTTGAATTCCATGCAGGGTAGCGGGGGCCAGAAGCCGCTGACAATGTGTTTGCCTGATTCCTGGCCCAGCTCCAGAACAGAGGCAGGTGGGGATGAAGATTCTCCTTTTGTCCTAACTCTAGTCGAGGTGCTCTGTGTCAAGGCTCTGAACTTGGGCCTTGTCCTTGGCCAAGTTAGTTCAGTTTTAGCAAGAATCCTGCTCGGTCAGTTTAGTAAAAATCCTGCTCTTTCCTATGTGATGAAATTCCTCACCCCTCTCTGATATCTGATCCCCTGCCCTGCCTTCAGCAAGAATCCTGTTGAGTAGCTGTATTGTGACCTTTAACACTCCTATTTTCCTGCTGCCTCAACATCCCCACAAACAGGCTTTGAGCAGTGGCCCAGGCACAGCAGGGCGAGAAGGTGAGCCATGCCTCAAGTTTACCCCCAAATTTAACCCAGTGACACTCAAATGCTCCCAATAACATACCTTATACACCCCACCCTGATCCCCCATAAAGGCCCTTGCCAGAGGTCCTCCCTGCTTCCCCTGCCTAGATGATCCCCCTGTTGGCCTTGTTTGGGAATGACTCATCCACCCTTCACCTTGTCTTTGGGAGATAAGTCTGGAAATGGTTCTCTCCATCAAACTGGACAGATCTGCCATAAGGCAAGAAAGAAAACAGGAGTCTTCTCCTTTCTAAGGAGACCTAACCTGGTCCTGCAGGAAGATCCCTCCTCCTGCTCACTGAGAGCCTTGGAGAATCTGAGCACAACCGATTTTGATTTAGAAGTACAAAAGAAGGTCCTGAAATCTCTCCCCCACTGCAGGTGGGTGACACATTTTCTCTCGTGACCACTAGGTGGCGGCACAGGGACCGGAGGGGGCCCAGCCCAGTGCCTGGGGAAGGCCGCTGCTTCAACCTGACCCTGTATGTGTGCTCTCCAAGGCTGACTGGGCCTTTGATGCACAGAAGGTTTCAGAAAGATGGTGAGTGGCTCCGGGCTAGCTCTGAGGGTGGCAGAATACTGATTTCTTTGGAGGGAGCACACAAGTCCATCCGGGGTCTCTATCTACCAGGAGCTCCAAGACCACCTGTGCCCCTGCGGGCCACAAAGCCCCACCTGATCCGGCCCTCCCAGCAGTAACACCCGGGTAGTGAGGAGCTGGGACCGTGGTGTTTCCTAAATTCCGGCTCCTGCACTGAAGCAGTGTCCTGTGTGTCCCCTGCTCCCCAGGCAGGGAGGTGTGGCTGGCCGCAGGGGTGAGGCCTGGGGCTGCCAGGCTTGGGAAGAGGAAGGGAAAGCAGCAGGGAACCTGAGGAATCAGAATTCTAACCCAGTGCCGCCCTCCAGGGGGTCAGAAAGTGTACTTGTGTAAGTGGGAGGCAGGATATGTACTATTTCCCTGCTTATTCCCTTTAATCTTATACTTTAAATATTTACCCAGAGATGGGGACCTCTGTTTGCATTCCTGCCCGTGGCTCATGAAGTAACTGAGACTGGACACCCATCCAAGGGCCTTCAGATCTCGCCTGGCCACCATGATCACCTTCTACCTGATGTCTCTGGGCAGTTGGAGGGAAACTCCCAAAACTGAGTCAGATCTTGCTCCCGCCTGCTGAACACAGCTGGACCAAACCCAGTCTCCTGACCTAGATTTGTAAAGCCGCCTCCCTCTCTGATCAGGCACCGTTCTCCCCCAGACCACCTGGCTCAAGCCCCAGTGCAGACCCCTCCCCCTTCCTTTTGGTCTGGCTCCTGGGACACACCCAGCTCTCTATTGCCCCAGGCCCTTTGCACTCACTATTCCCTCTGCTATCCCCAGCGTCTCCTCTGGCTGCCTCACCTCTCCAATATTTTCTTGTTGGTTTAAATGTCACCAGCAGAGAGGTGTCCCCTGAGCAGTGGATGGAAAAAAAACCCACCTCCCTTCTCTTATTTCACCCTGTCTGGATCCCTGCACACCCAGCAGGGGCGGCAATCCTCTATGAAGAGCCAGGTGGTCTCTCCTGTGACTGCCATGTATCCAGAAACCAGCGATAGACAGTAGGAAATCAGGGGTATGGCTGTGTTCCAAGAAAGTTTTATTTACAAAAACAGGTGGTGGGCCGACTACGGCCCCCAGGCCATTGTCTGCCACCCCCTGAACTTACCCCATCTGGCATTTTTCTTATTTGTTTATAGCCTGAGTCTTGCCTCTTGCTCACTGTGGTCTCTCCCGTGCCTAGAACAGTTCTTAGCATATCTAGACACTGTGAATCTCTTTTAAATGAACATTATTTGGTAACAGCATTGCTCTTTAACGCCCTGGTGAATCCTGGCTTCTAGTTAACTTTCTTCCTGCACCTTTAGCTTTTAGCTTCACTTTCCCATCAGCAAAGATGACTAACCATCAACAGATTGACAGGAAGACCATCAGCAATCTGGCAAAGCCAGGTAAGAGCATGGGGAGGTGACATGGCTTTCCCCCGTGGCAGGATGCAGTCAGACCCAGCAAGGGAGGGGCAGCAACTCTTAATTATGCAAATGTAGCTTACTTGTGCTGAATTTGAAATTCTGGGCAAACTCTACACTTCCTCCTATTTTCCAAAGTATTCTCAGGCACCTTTCTTCACTGTCTCATCTTAGGTGTAAGAAAAGCAATTATTTTAGTATCAGCTTACGGAAATCTAATTGGAAGGAAAATCAAGCCCCCAGTGTGAGGGCATGGAGCACGCAGCAGTTGGGAAAAGACCCCTGTGGTGGGCTCTGCAGGACAGGACCAGAGGCTCCCGCACACCACCACCCCCAGTCATTTTGTGGGGAACTGGGTCAGAGCAGACCTTGCCCAGCTCAGGCCTGCCCCGTGTTCTTCCTGCCCCCACAAGTTCTGGCCTCCGTCACCCTCACCCCCACCCTGCCCAGAGGCCCGGGCTACAAGGTCTCCTCTCCCCAAGGTCAGCCCCCAGTGCTAAGGACCCAAGGAGCCTCTCCCTCTGCTCTGGCCAGTGCTCTGCTGCCCCCTGCTGGTCAACGAGATGACTGTGGTTGTACTTCTAGAACAGCAAGTCCCATGGCTTCTCTAGAGCACCATTTAAAAATATGTTCCCAGGCTCCTCAACTGAATAGAGGTGAAAACAAAGGGGCGTTTCTGTTGCTAATCTAGCCCACTTGCAAACCTATGGAATGACAAAGCAATTTAAGGCCCCCCCCTTGGTCTGCAGACACAGACTTCTCCCCAGGAATGTGTTCAGGAGCCACATAAAGGGGTCTAACAGAGGGTGACTCCCCCAGGAGTGTCAGGAAATATGTAAGAACAGTTTTTGATTTCACAATGAGTGGGGGAGGGGGTGCTATGTCATGAGCTGCTTGGCAGGGGTCCGCAAGGCCTGCAAGGACAGGAAGTCCCACCCACCCCAAAATGCCTGCCCCATCCTCGAGAGAAACAGGGGGACCAGATGCTCCTAAGTAGAAACTGCCCTCTTCCTTTCCCTTCTCCGTCCTCACTGGTTGTGATCACTCTCCTCCACCGCGTGATGTGAACTGCAACAGCCCTCTGAGGGAACGACGGAGGCAAACAAACTTGCGGGTCTCAGCTGCTTGGGGGGGGGTCTCAGGAGCTTCTCCTGAACGGAGCAGGCCCTGGTGAGCCCAGGAAGGAGATCGGGGCTCACCACACAGCCAGTGAGCCCAGCTCCGGGGAAGGATCCCCCTGCCCATGGCTGGGGAGGAATCAGCACGGACGCCCTGAGTGTGCTTTCTCCCTTCATCTGATCCCAGATTCCCTGCCCTGTGCTTGTGTTGCTTTTGTAATTGGAAATACAAACACAGAGAAGCTTGTGTGGTGCTGCTCTGACCCCCTGCGCATCATGCTTTGACATTGGCTTTGCACCCAGCCTGGCAATTAACTTTTAAATAAAAGAATGGACCTTTCCTGAGGGGGAGACGGGCAGATAAACACAGCACAGCCTAAGGAAAAGCTGCGTCACTCTGCCCAAGGATGATGTTTCCCCGGTGACCCATCAGACGAGTGGGGCCCACGGTCTGCCATTGATTTCTGCTTAAAAATGAGTGGCTGCACGTTCCCAGGGTCAGGGCTCTGTGAGAAGTCTCTAAGATGGTGAGCAGCACTCCAAGCCAAGAAAGATCTGCCAGATGTTTCATTCTGAGAAGCGCGCTGGTTGGGACTGCTGAGCCCACACACACAGCAGGGGCGACCCTGGGGCTCAGATTCGGGTGGTGGCACCCTGAGTGGGACGTGGGTCACAATCGTCCTCCGTGGAATGTGAGAAACCCGATTATCCCTGACCCAGCATGTGTGTCCACTCGTAAGGTGTTCAGCCTAATGAAATCGCTCCCTCCCCCAGTGGACTAATAACAGGAAAACTGCATCCTCATCGAGCCATCGGGAAGGCCAGATTTGATGTCAGGTTCTTTTCACTGTAGATGGACACTATCACGAGTAATTGACTTAAAACTGCCCTTATATATGTGACATGTAGCCTATAAACATAAGGCTCTATGGGGGCACCTGGGTGGCTCAGTCGGTTAAATGTCCAACTCTTGATTTTGGCTCAGGTCATGACCCCAGGGTCTTGAGAGAGAGCCCCCTCCCCCCCATCAGACTCCACACTCAGCAGCGAGTCTGCTTCTCTCCTCCCTCTGCCCTTCCCTCTGCTCACATGAGCATTCTCTCTCTCTTAAACAAACAAATAAATAAATAAATAAAATAAAATAAACATAAGGCTCTGCCCTCAAATGCAGGGCACCTTGCTATAAAATCCACCCAAAGTCAAAAGTTGCAAACACTTGAGCCAATGTGGCTCGTTGCAGGGTTGCACACTGCTCCATTCTTCCATGTGCTGGCAGACGCACTGCTTCAAGATAAGAGAATTTAAAGATTAGGAGACTTTATGTGAAAGTTCCTTGTTGACTTGCTGACAGTGACTCTCAGGCTCCACCCCCTCTCATTTTGCTTGTAAACAAAACCACTTCCCCCTTGTTTTTCTTGTCCAAATTCTCCTCCACAGTGAGACAGTGCACGGCGGTGAGGAGTGGGAGAACACCAAGTCCACAGCGAATGCACACATTCCCTGCAAGGACGTGTAAGGTGAGGGACATTTTTCCCAGACTGTTCTCTTCCCGGAATTTCTGGAAGGAAGGGCACATTGAATCCCTGCCTTTGTGGCCAGTACGTAGACTCCGAATCACAAAGGTGTGAAGATGCATTATCTCCCAGCTCAACTCCAGGCACTGGGAAAGCACCTACTCCCACCCACGTCCCCTCCCCCACCACAGCCAGACCCTGGGACCACTAGGAAAATTCAGACTGTCTGTATCTGGGGAGGTTAAGAGGTGATCATCCCTCCCAGGGCACTTTCCAGTTTATATGGTGGGACCTCTGTGGGATACCTCGAGCTGATTTTGGACAGTGCCTTTCCACTAAGCACTGTAATCGACTAGATTGTATTTTTATTTCTCTAAAGTTTGTTTTTGAAAAATTATTACATGATTATGGTCCTTGAACAACGCAGGCATTATGAATGTTGAACCCCTACGCAGTTGAAAATCCAGATGTATCTCTGACTCCCCCAAAACCTGACTACTAACAATCTACTGTTGACCAGAAGCCTTCCCGATAACATAAACAGGCGATTAACACGTATTTTGTACGTTGATATGGACTATAGACTGTATGCTTACAATCAGGCAAGTTAGAGAAAAGGAAACATTAGTAAGCAAATCAGAAGGAAGAGACAATAGATTTACAGCACTGTACTGTCCTTTACTGAAAAATATTTGCATAGGGGCAGATGCGCAGAGTTCTAACCTCTGTTGTAGGAGGCTCACGTGCATTATACAGAACTTGGAAAAAATGCAGTCATGTTTTTTTTTTTTTTGCAGTTATGTTTAATGCAGGAAATTACACTAGCAAAATCCCAAAACACCACTGTTAATATTTTCTTTTTATGCACTTTTTAAAAACACAGGTGGGATTATAATGTACGTATATATAATTTATCTTCTGCTTTGAAGCCCTAGAATATCCTAAGCATTAAACTCTTCTTGCTAAAACCGCTTCAAAAATATTTTAGTGGTCAAAAACAGTTCTATCCTATAGATAGATGTACAGCAATTTGCTAGACATTATTGCTGGTCATCTGGTGTTTCTGATTTTTATTACTGTATTATAAATAACACTGCAATGAACATCTGTGTGCATAAAACACTATTTCCTGCATTTCTGTCATTTCTTTAGGATAGAGTCCTAGACATGGAGTTCCTACCTTAAAGGGTGTGATTGTTTTGAAGACCCTTCATACACTTTCCTATGATGTGGACTGGAAAGACACCCCTGCATTAACTTATATTTGTCCTGTTTCCTTAAACCTTAGAGCAACAGTGTTTCCTAGACCAGAGCATATCATGTGATGTCTTGCAGAGCAAAACATTAAGAAAGAAAGAAGCAGTCAGCTTTCTCATTTCCTGTCTACTTTATGGGAACAGTTATTACAGAAGGGGTGGGAGGAGGGAAACTAGGCACAGAAACTGTAAGGAGGCCAAATGATTTCCAAGTCCAAACACAGAAGAAGAAACTGATAGGTAGCTGATGCATTTACGCTAACTGTATGCACACTGGAGGGCAGGGAGAGATGCCCTTCCTACAGCCTGTGTGTCCAAAGCCTCATTTTGTTCATCTCGTTGTTTACCAGGAAAAAGACAGACGTTTTCATAGAAAACAGAATTTCAGACTGATAAATGGAATTTCTCACCTTTCGGAGTCTTGCAAGCAGACCTGCTACATGTTCGTGCTGTTCTGATTTAGCAAGCTCTTCTGCTGTCTTCCCATCCTGTTGGGAGAACAATGATTAGTGTCTTTCCTTCACGGGAGAGCTGTTTGTTCCATGCACCGGCTCTGCTGTCAGAGGCAGAGACAAGCATTAACAGGCCTTAGAAACAAAAAAGGTGGACAAACAGAGGGTCCTGGATTCTTTCTCTTTCTGCACAGTCCTTATTTCATTTCCTTATTGGTTGTCCAGGGAAGGAAGGTGAGAATTAGAAAACAATTGTGCACTGGTGTGTTGAACTCCATCGGTGAGACGTCTCAGACCCACAGACTTTCATCAACCACCTGGCACCTCGCTGGTGGGCGGATTACCCCAAATGCTGAACCTCTCTCCAATAAAGCAGACAATGAAGACTTCCATAGATGCCAAATTCTAGTTAGTGCTAGCTAATGTCTTCAAATCCTTCCATGGACAAACCTGAGCATTCATATAGGATGCTAGTTACTGGTAATTACTGTGCATTTCAAAGAAAAGCCTTAGTTTTACTGACAATTTTGATCTAAAGATTTTCAGTGAACATAAGAGGAGGAAATCAGAGTTCACAGCACCTTTTAACTGGAGATTTTCATAAAGCTGCAGTTTCACAGTGAGCAAATTCATTTCCATTTCTGTGCCAGCAATAAGCAGGACCCTGGCTAACACGTATTGAGTGCCTCCTAATCTCATGCGCCTGGTCCAGTTGTCCATGCTTTGTGCACACGAGCCCTCGGAGTCCCTCGGGGGAGGTGGGGACTATGGCTGTTCATGTGCCACCGAGGAGGAAACAGAGGCTTAGGGACTGTTCTGCTACAGTTTTAAAGTCATTACAAATTCGAAGTAGAAAAGGCAAGAAGCAATTTCCGCGCAAATAAAAGCAATCTCTTTTCAACAAGATTAAGAAGCATTTTGGATCCATCTCTCACTCAGGGTTTATCAGTACCAGTTAAAGCTCCATTCCTGTGGAAGCTCAGAGATGCCCGAGTCTGATTAACAGCACAGCTTCCAACCTCTCCACCCAAGTCATCATCCGAGCCATGCGTGGGGTTTCCTGAGACCAGTGTTTCTCAACATCGGCACTGCTGACATTTTGGACCAGATAATTCTCTACTGTGCGGGGCTGTCCCGTGCACTGCAGGGTGATGAGCGCATCTCTCTCTGGTCTCTGCAAGGAAAACTCAGGGTCTTCAGACATGGCCAAGTGTTCCCTGGGTGGCGCGAAATCACCCCAGTGGAGAACCGCTGCCTTAGGCTGAAGCTGGAAGCTCACGTGAGTGCTCCGGGGAGGAGGCTTTACAGTCACGCTGCCCATCTCGCTCTCCCTTGGGGTCCCCAGACGTCTCCAGGGGCAGGGGAGGGCTTCTAGTTTGCTCTGGGGAGAATCAGGGATCTAGTCAGACACCACACCCCAACCAGGGATTCGTGCCAAACTGCCTGGATCCTCACTGACATGGTAAGAAAGGCCTCAGGTTAGCGGTTCCCAAACCTCCCCGCACACTGGAACCCCGGGGTCTCTAAGATCTCCTGCGGGCTGCACGCGCCCACTCCCTTCCGGACGCTCTGCTTCCCTGAGTCTGGGCGCGGCCCGGACACTGCGGTTGTAAGCGCTCCCGGTGATTCCGGCGTGCAGCCAAGTTTGGGGACCACTGTCCTGGTTGGAAGAAATCTGAGCCTTGAGTAGTGTCTGTCTTTTGGGGTCTTCTGGCCACAGCGTTTCTCTCGGAGACCCGGGATCGGCATGTTACACAGGGAGAGGACCCTCAGTGACAAAGGTACTGTCCATCATAGAGCCTTTCAAATGACAGGAAAACCACCATCAACCAAATGTCCTACAGTTATGCAGCGCTTTACAGTTTGCAAAACACTTGGCCCTAAGAGACACTGTTCAGGCTCCCAAAAGAAAGGCCTGTCAGTGTCATGGAAAGTTTGACCTTTGGAATCAGAGGACGGGGTTTACGTCCTGAATCTGCCCCTCACCAGCTGAGTGGTCAGTCACTGGGCCTCCTGGAACCTGGGCTTCATCTGTAAGGTGGAAACCGGGACCCTCACCACACAGGGACTTGAAGCAGATTAGGGAAAACCAAATGAAAAGAACCAACAGTGTACTGGTTGTGGAAAAAGGAAGCAGCAATAATTACTAATAAAAGAGCTAAGAATTTCCCCAAACTCCCTGCGTTTCTAGGAGGGATCAGGGTGGGAGCTGGATGTTTGCATTCTGGCCTTGCCCTATCCTGTGCCCCTGAGCCAGGTGCTAATTCCCACAAGCAATTCTAACATGCAGTGTCCTCCTGGTTACAAACAGTAGTCTGGGAGGGCCTCATTGAGAAGGTGATGTATGAGTCAAAACCTGAAGGAGAAGAGAAAGCAAGCCATTTGGATACCTGTGAAGAAAGGCAAGTGCAAAGGCCCTGAGGCAGCAGGATGACTGTCATGTTTGAACAATTTCAAAGAAGCTCACATAGCTCATGTGGTGCGGGGGGGGGGCGGTCAAAGGGAGGAGATGGAGTAAGAGATGGGGGTCAGGGAGGCAATGTGAGGGGCCAATCTTTAAGGGAGCCCCCCTCCTAAAGACTTCTAACTTGATGGAGGGTCTGAGCGGAGGAGGGACATGATCTGACTTATATTTCAATGGAGTCACACAAGCTGCTGCCTGAGGAACAGACTGGGCAGGTGAGGTTAGAAGCCAGGAAACCAGTTACAAATTGCACATGATCATGGCCAAGGGCTCATAGCCTCATGGGGGATCAGCAGTCAATTCCAACAGAGCAAGAAAGGGGAGCAAATCATAACTGCTAGTGGGGGCTGAGAAAGACGAGGCTGTCTGGGGCTCCAGCCGAATATTGAAAGATGGGAAGGAGCTAGTGTTCCAGAATCTTCCTGCCACTAATGTCATCTGTGACTATGTGCCTGGGTGTCTGTATTAGGCATTAAAAGTCTCTCACACGGAAGGAAGGGGCACATCACCTCTTATGGCAGGGGTGTGTGTGTGCAGGGGAGGGAGGGAGTAGAAACAGAGGAGATTCCAGACGGAAAGAAGAGCATATGCCAATTCAGTGAGCTGGGAGCAAGCGAAGGGCTTCCCAGGACCTTCAAAGAGCTCTCTTCTGCCAGGTATAGCTGAGGGGGACGGGGTGAAGGGTGAGGCTGGGCACAGAGGGTGCCCGGCAGCGGAGGTTGGAGTTCATCGGCTTTTCCAGAACCATAGATGTGGTGATGGAATGGAACGGTCAGGAGGGCCACGGCTACAATCAAGGGATCAGATCCGAGGCTGAGCTGGTCCTGGGAGAAACACACACTGAGGTCCTTAACCAGAGGCCAGAGGCCAGAGGCCAGAGTGCTATGAGACCAAGAATCTGGGACGAGGCCCCCAGGAGGATGCAGGGGAGAGGCAAGCAGAGCTTCTCCATCCCTGGACCCGGCGACTCTGCAGAGGTCCGACACTGACAGAGAAGGTCGGGGAGGAGGGTGAGGATGAACGTGGAGGTCTGGCCCTCCGAAGCTGGTGCCCACCAGAGGGCATGCAAGGGGGCGCTCCGGGGCAAGTGGGGCTGGAGCCAAGGACGTGGGCCTGAGGCCAGGGGCAGCCGCAGGCCACGGTGGTCAGAGGGCAGGGGCGGAGGACGGGAGGACACTGGGATGGACATGGGGCTGGAGGAGGTGAGCAGAGGCAGGAGGAGAGGCAGGACCAAGTGGGGTTTTCTTACCCAAGGCGGGAGGGAGGGGCAGGAAGTGCAAGTCCTGGAGAGACAGCTAATGCACCAGGATTCAGAAAAGCTGCTGCCTCTTAGGTGCGGGGGACAATGAAGACAGGCAGGGGCATGGTTACCCCAAAAGTCAGAGCAGGGTTACACTGTGCGGAAGGAGACGCAGCGACTGAGTCAGGCCCCGGGGGCTTTTGGGGTGACCTTGAAAATTCTATTTCTTGACCTTTGAGTGGGTTATAAAAGGTGCCGATCTTATAATAATTCAGTGAGCTTTACTTTTGTTCATGTACTTTGTTAAAAAAAAAAATCTGTGTTTTATCTTATTATAAAAAAGTTTTGAAGGCAAGAGCTACCAAGAGGTGACTGGAGACTTGGCAGAGAGCACAGCGTCCAGGAGGGACTGTGCGGAGGGAGAGGGGGCGGCAGTTCAGGAAAAAGAGAGCAGGACTTTCAGAGGCTTTTCCAAGTAATTGGGGCTGAGACCAGAATGGGACGGCAAGCGACCGCTAGGGGGCGCCGCAGGGTCGCGAGCTGGGGTTAAGGACGCAGGACCTGGTCCTCTCAGCGGCAGGGAGAACAGCACAGGAAAGGGGCGGGCACTGTTTCTGCCAGTAAGGAGGCGGCCCCTCCCCACCCGTGGCTACTCGGTGCTTGAAAGGTGGCCCAGGTTAAGATGCCTGTGGGTGTAAAACACACACCGCATTTCCAAGACAGTACAAACCGAAGAATGGCAAATATCTCAATAGTTTCAAAATACTGATTGCAGGTCGAAATGATAACATTTTGCATGTTTTGTGCTAAACAAAATATATTCCTGAAATTAACTTCTTCGTTTCTTTTCCTTTTTGGATGTGGCTTCTAGAACATTTAGAATGGCACCTGCTGCACGTGTGATGGCTCTGTTGGAGAGGTCAGCTCGCAACACCGGGTCTGGTGATCATACCGCCCTCTGCTGGACACCTGGGAGGCTGCCCCTTGCTCTATCTAAGAGCGAGACCTCCGTCTCCACCGCACCTGCCCTGGAGGCTGGGCCAGTCGGGTCATAAGAGCCCCGTTAGACCGGAAGTTTCCTGAGGGAGGGGAGCT
This sequence comes from Phoca vitulina, assembly GCF_004348235.1. Classification (NCBI taxonomy): domain Eukaryota; kingdom Metazoa; phylum Chordata; class Mammalia; order Carnivora; family Phocidae; genus Phoca; species Phoca vitulina. The sequence continues at coordinate 4,962,156 of NW_022589773.1, read as the reverse complement.
CATCTGCCCAGGCCCCTCTGTGTTCCTGGGTCTTAGCCGAGCCTGGTGCACAGTATGTGCCCAGTATTTGGGGACTGAAGAAACGAGGGGTGCCAGGGAGGCACAGTCGTAAGCAGAGGATGAACGAGGAGATACACCTGAGGGCGGGCTTGAGGGGAAGGCCCCTGGTGGGAAGTAAGGAAACAGCTGCTGTGGGCAAGGGCAAAGGGAGAGGACCCAGGGCTCAACAGAGGTCGTGGGGTAGCACCAACCACCCAGCAGAGGCCAAGGGCCACACGTTTTACTGTCCCCAACCTGACTGTGGGGTTTGGCAGAATCAGCATCTGGTATCCTCAGAGCCATCCTTGACAGTTTATTTTTTATGAGGCAACATTTGTGATGGGGAAAAAAAAAAAAAAAAAAAAAAAAATAAATATATATATATATATATATATATATATATATATATATATATATATACACTTTTCCTCATAAAAATGCATATAAATCCTGCACTGTGGAGTAAGTGAATTGAATGCCAAGACATGCTGGGCAGGGTTTGATAATGGCACATCAGGCCTAGAAGCCCATGCATGGCCATGTGGGGTTCTGTGAGGGGTGGGGAGGTGCCCTAAGAAAGGGACAATCCCATCTACAGCACTGGCATTCCCTGGGCTTGCAGAAAAGCCCAGCTCAGGGCTCAACACTACAGAGAATGGGCCCAGTACTTGTGGGGACAGAAGGCATCAAAGGAACATCAGTGCATTCAGGGAGGCAATGTCCTCCACCAGGGGTCACCAAACATTTCCTGTAAAGGGCCAGAGAGTAGATACTCTGGGCTCTGTAGGCCATAGGATCTCTGCTGCAACTGCTCAACTCCACCTTACAGCATGCAAGTGGCCATAAATACGTAAATAATGCGCATGGCGGGGTCTCAATAAAATGTTGTTTGCAGAAACAGGCAGCGGGCTGGATTTGGCCTGGGGCCCCTAGTTTGCTAACCCCTGCATGCCGCTCCAGGAAATGAGGCCTCCCTTCCAGCCTCAGGGCCCTGATTTTCCCAAAATATTTTAAATTTTTGCCATATTTTAAAACTCCAATGGCTCTCCTTAGACAAACACTTTATGTCAGCAAAGCACTAGTGAGTTTCAGGAGTCTCCCACATAACAGAGTGGGAGACTCAACCCACCATTAGGCCAGAAGCAAGTCAAATGATGGTATTTCACTGTAAGCAGTAAAATGACAACCTTATCTCAACAGTCCCCGGATTTGTCCTCTTTGGTATTTCCCGAGATGTAAATGGAGCAGGGCGGTACCTGGTGTGGAATGGAGAGTGGGGGGGGCCAGGGGAACTGAAGCATCTCCTGTAAAATCATTACGCAGGCCTAAGAGCCAAGCCAGACTTCTTAAACAGGAGACAACAGCTCTCCTAAGCGGTTCCCCACTCCACCCTCACCCCAGGAACCTCCAGAGCCCTGTAGGGGAGGGGGGGCATTGAGGAAAGGAAAACACGCATGTCTAACCACACACCCCAAGGTGCTGTTGTGGAACGCGGGCCACGGCAGGCCTTCGTGGCAGCGCGGGCCACGAAATGCGCAGGGGAGGCGGCAGAGCGAGCCCTCGCCCTGGCTCTGCGTGGGCAACTGTTCCCCCTAAGTGCAGTGCAGGAGCAAATCTTCACAGCGGATACCTTTCCCCTCATGCCCTCGAGGCCTGAGACGTTTTCTCTCGCTTTCTCCGGCTTTCTCCTGCCGGAAGGTGACTCACCGAGGTCAGGGCCTCCACGTTGGCGCCTGCCAGACAGAGGTAGCGGACCACGTCCAGAATCCCGTTGTTGGCCGCAAGATGCAGAGGAGTTCGGCCGTACTGGAAGACACAAAAAAGCCCAAAGAGAGTCCTTCTCACAATCAACGCTGAGGCCGGCCCTGATTAGGAGTCTACCCCACGCGCCAGCGCTGTGTGAGGGATCTGGGATCCCCCTGAAGGCGCAGGAAGTGTGGGCTCCCTTCTCCAGAAACTCGCCCGTTCCTGAGGGACACAGGCCCGGCAGAACGGGTGCAAGCATTTTCCAGTGAGGAGAGTAACTTGGAAATAAAACTCTAAGGGATTTAAGAGTAGGAGGCTTATCATAACTAAATCAAGCCTCCCGCTGTGCGGGCAAAAAGGAGGCATGAGTCAGGGCTCTTATAAAGGGTCCCAAAGTTCCAGAAAGATCTGCATCACAGTTCAAATACAGACACTGCAAGGGACAAAGGGATGGAACGACAGCTACCGAAGTCACTCTAAGGAGGTGACACTGCAAGGCCATGCCCACCAGGCTCCCTGTTGTTTATGTCTGCAGTTCCCAAACTGTGTGCCCAGGCACCTCAGGGCATTGCAGTGAATTCATGGGCTACTGAGGAATATTTTACATTTTTGATGGAACCAGCAGGTTCAGACACTAAGTGAACTCCTAGCTCCAGGCAGGCAGTTCAGGCTCTCAGCATGAGATTGCACTGCCTTCCCTTCGACGTCAGCACAAAGGGTGTTTGGAGGTTCCTGTGACAAGAGACCAGTATCTTGAGGACATCAGGGTAGAACGGGAAGGGAAGTAAGGGTGGCAGTGTCCAGTCTCAGGGGCTGTGAGGTGCCCAACAAGCACACACACCCCATCGGCACGCCATTGCGGTTATGGAAGATGGAAATAAAAATATTCACTTTCTTTCCATTTGTGTGGATCATTTTTTCCCACAGGTACTGAGTCATTAGGACATAAATTCTTACTAGGTCATTTGGACCAAACCACTTAATAAACAGAGAGGTTAGGTATTTCTTTTGCCCTGGGGGAACCACAAAGAAAGTTCTGAGACCCTAGGACAAGAGAGGCTGAGGAAGTTCAGGTACCAGTCTTAGGCTGTTTATTTGCAATTGTAAGCTTTTGTTCTGAAGTTAACACATGCTGATTTAGAATATGCAAAGGACAGGGCGAGATGGGGTGGAAAACAGAAGTGCTCCTTTTCTTCTGTCCCCTCCCCCAAGTTCCCTCCTCAGAGCAGGTCCTGCTGATCCCTTTGGTGCTTTTCCTTCCAAGCTTTTAGCTCTGAACCCATAAAAGGAAACAAATAATTTGAAAAGTCAGGGCATGATCATACTCCACTTTATACGTTCACCTAACAGTACGTGGCGGACACTTTGCCATGCCTGTCACTAAATCTATTACGTTCTTTCCGATACCTGAATAATACGTGGCGTGTGGATATGTCATAATTCACTCAGCCAGCCCTCTGAGGACAGACACTTAAGGTGGTTCCATTCCTTGCCCTTATAAATAATGCTGCAATGGGCATACACGTCTGTGTTTTGTTTACTGTCATCTAGAAAGCTTTAGAAAGCAGATATGAAAATTTCAAATACCCTAGAAATGAAGTGAGAAGGAAAAGAGGAGACTGTAAAGATGTGATGAAGTGTTTGGATTTATGCGGAAGGAACGGAAGCTTGGCAGTGGTAGGTATCGCTTTATGGAAGGGAAGAAGGACAACAAAGAAAAAGGACTAGGAAGTTGATGCTTTTGAAGGCTCCAACCTTTGATAGAACCAAACCCAAACTCCTGAGCATTGGAGTCAAGGTCTTGCGCCATCTGGACCCAAGATTCCCTTCCACCTGCATTTTCTCTCTGTGCCCCATTGCCTGCCTCCCTAAATACCTACAGCCCATGTCAGCTGCAGGTGCATCCAGACAGTCATCCCCAAACATAGACGAACACTTCCCTCAGTCGGAAACACACGCTCCTCTCTTCTTCATCCAGCAAAGCCCTAAATGTCTCTGAAAAGCTCTCCCGGTTTCTCTAATGTGCCAAGGTCCGCGTTGCCATACACCTGTCTGCTTTCACAGCAGAGACTGCAACAGGAAACGCGGCTGGAGCGAAAAGCAGCCTGAGGGCAAGAGCCATTCCCTCTGCCATCCACAAGCCCCTCAGACCTCGCCGAGCACGGTGCCGCCGGAGAAAGGTGTTAATACACACTTGGCTGGCACAGCATTCTCACTCACACACTTGGATATGTGCATGCATGCATGTGTGCGTGCGCACATCCACGTGTGCATGTGTGTATGCATGTGTGCCCATCTGTGTATGCAAGTACGTGCATGCGTGTGTCTGCTTGTGCATGTGTGCATGTATATGCATCTGTTTGCATGTGCGCCCATCTGTGTATGCGAGCATGTGCATGTGTTCATGTACATGCATCTGTTTGCATGTGCGCCCATCTGTGTATGCGAGCACGTGCATGTGTGC
>NW_022589773.1:4799137-4957897 GCF_004348235.1 Phoca vitulina | reverse complement strand
TGTTTGCATGTGTGCCCATCTGTGTATGCGAGCATGTGCATGTGTGCACGTATATGCATCTGTCTGTTTGCATGTGTGTGTATCTGTTTACGTGCGTCTTTCTGCGTGTTTGTGTGGGTGCATGTGTCTGTGCCGGTCTGTGTGCATGTGTGCACATGTGTGTGCATCTGTGTGCATGTGTATATGTGTATGAGCACAACATGCGTTCTGTCTTCGCTGATAAGAAAAGCCATCCCAGAGGAAGAAGGGTGAAGGTCCACAGGCTCTGTGCCACCCAGCTCTCTCCTCCCTGTGCTCCCCAACACAGCCCATTTACACAGCCACTCTCCTGATTTTCCCACGGGACGAATGAACACTGAGAAATATCTATTTCACTTTGATGAGTGTCAAAGATATGGACAAATTCCTGTCACATACTGAGGACAAGGGTAGGATCTGAATGGCCACTTTTATCTCTGGGGGAATTGAATCCAGGTAAGGAAAAGGCCAGACACACCACGAGAAAGGAGTGACCGTCTGCCTGTGGGACATGGGCTGTCATGTGCCATGTCCATTTGGACAGTTGCTTATGAGGGTGAGGCCAAGTAAAGCCAGATGTGCTTTCCAAGCAAATAACGCCTTCCTCTTACTAATACACATCATTCAAGCTCCTCTAGAGCTCCATCATTTTCCTAAAACAAAAAACTAAAAAAAAAGGGAGGAAAAAACCAAAGATGTTCCCAGTCCTCTGAAGAAGGCGTCACGGTGCGCTGAGCCCCTGAGACACCGATGGCAGCCCGGGGAACTTGTCTGCAGGTCCAAGTGCACAGAGCTGCTTATCAGCAGCTGCTGCTCTGGACAGGTTCCAGATAACCGCCTGAACTAGGCTATGGATTCCAGGAGGATGACACTTTGGAGCTTCAGCTGAGCTCAAGTCCACGACCAGATCACCTACTGAATACCCTCTCTGAGCGGCCGTGTTGCTGTATACAGTAAAAACAAATCTAAGGGGGCAAGTCTGAACTCCCATCCGCAGCATCAAAAATGGAAAGGCTTTCCCATTCAATAAGCCAGTTGTTTTTAAATACGAAAGTCTAGGATTATCTTGCTAGGTATTTTATTTTGTTTTTTTAAAGATTTATTTATTTGAGAGAGAGCGTGGGCGAGAGTAGGGAAGAGGGGGAGGGAGAGAGAATATCCTCAAGCAGACTCTGCACTGAGCACCGAGCCTGCCGCAGGGTTTAATCCCATGACCCAGAGATCATGACCTGAGCTGAAACCCAGAGTCAGCTGCTTAACTGACTGAGCCACCCAGGCACCCCCTTGCTGGGTATTTTAAAGAGCATATTTAGCAAGTGTACTGTTTGCACTTAGGCATGGGGTGAACACCCATTCCTTTCTTTAACTTAGTGCAAAGTACCCTGAGTCCTTCCACCTTCCCAGGGGACAGCTCATCTCCAACACTGTGCACAAAGCAGCTAGCTGTGCGTGCCATGGTCAACTCCAAAGGTATTCAAGTAAGTGCCACAAGGTTCCTTGAAGCCACTCTTTATTTGTTTAAAGACTCCTGGAAGGGAAGTCAAGTTCTTGATGCTGCTTAATATTACACTTGGCTCTCCCTTTAAGCCACTTACCTAACTGACTTGGCAGGATTAGAATGGGATAAACAAAGAAAGCAACTGGCACAGCAGCTAATGGCTAAGACCTATGATGTTGCGTTTTCAAGTTTCCAGAATGAGAAGATTGCCAATTTCAATTTTCCTTAGAATTAATCACATAATAGGTGAGAGGAGTAATTTTTTGTAGGAGTGTAATTTTCCTGCTGTTTCAGATATTAATTCTCTTACCTCAAATAAATCATAATAAAATTCTGCTAGCTTCGTCTGCCATTTATAAACAAACACTTCCCACATTCAAAAATTTAATGCTACTTGGACTTTCTTTTTAACACAATCACAAAAGAATAGTGTTTGCCTTTCATACAGTTACATGGCTGAAACCACAGGAATATCCCAACTCTTCTGTCTTATCTGGTAATGAAAATATAGATGGTGCTCAGGGAAAAGGGAAGGTGTTCGCTAACTTCTAGAAGTCAACATCTGGGGTTTTTGGAGCATGTAATTATTTATTTCCATTTCTTTATTTGCCAAATGATAGTATTCCCTTGGTCTTACCAAATTTATTTAGCACAAAAAAGGGTTGTGAATGCTTGACGATAAAACTCTCAGTGGGTGAAGCTAAGAACAGAAATCTGGTTCTCAGATTCTCAATGAGGTGTTTTCCTGAAGACTTAGTGCTCCAGAAAGATGCTCTCATTTGACCGATGTTCTGGGATTCCTCTACAAGAGGTCACACACACACACACACACACACACACACACACACACACACACACTCCCTTTTTCTCTCTCCCTCTCTCGACGTTCGTTAAGCGACAACCTGGCTAGGTAGGAAGTACTTATTAATGTAATAATTTTCTGTTACTTCAGGACGTTATTCAAAAGCCAAATGTAAAATATGGCGTTAAGTAGAGAGCCCTATAAGACGGAACAGGTCCCCCTGAGTAACACAGACTTTGAACAATGACGAGACGCAAAGAGCAGGCTGGCCCAAACCCAGAGGCAGGTGGATGGACGCACACGCTGGTCCCTGCAGAGATGCCTGCCGGCATTACCTTGTTGGAGACATCCAAGTTGCAGTTGGCCTCACAGAGGGCCACCACAATAGGCACGTTGCCATCTTTGCAGGCCACGTGGAGGGGGGTGTTGCCGTGCCTGTCTTGGAAGTCGACAGAACATCCCTGGCTGATGAGAGTCTGGATGACCTCCATCTGACACCGTCTCACGGCAAGATGAAGAGCGATGTGTCCATCCTGCAAGAAGCACCAGGGGCCATGAGTACTTTCCTTTGGGCATGCGGGCCTGGCTGCTCGCCTTTCCAGCTGCCACTGGGCCAAGATGAATTGGTAACAGCATTGCTAGTGCAAAGCCCGAAGGAGGCTTACAACACAGACTTTCCTCCTGGTGGGTGGGCGAGAGGCTTCGTGCACCCCACTCTGAATAACCACAGACTAAGCTGACCCTCAGCCTGACTAATCCGGGCGCGGCCAGTACAATCAGATAGAAACAGCCAACACTTCTTCTTGTCCCTGACTTTATAGAACTTAAGTAAGTGTTGGTACTTCAATGGCCTGTTTTATCAAGCACTTGAAAACCACTTTTAAAAACATTTGCTCAGCATCTTTACTAACTTCCTAAGCAGAAAGACTATTCTTTTATCTTACCCTGGGAGAAACTGAGGAAAAAAACATGGAAAGTGATGTACTCAAGGGCTGTCGTATATATCAGGGGCAAATATAACATGCTGAACCCAGGCATCCCAAAAAGACCAGCCTGAGAATTCCCTCCACTTGTTACGGATTCCCTGGCGAACAGACATGTTGAGTTCCCTGAGCCAGAGAGAGATTTTGGGGACATGTCTGTGTGGAGACTCCAGGCTGTGACAACCAAAAAAGGTCTTCAGCCATTACGAAATGTCTCCTGGGGGCAAGCTTGCTCCCAATTGAGAACCACCCCTGCGTACTAAGAAAATATTCCACAATGGCAGGTGCTAACTTAACTACAGCGCCCCCTATCGTCCCATACAGAGTAACACCACAGCCTCACGGAAGTACAAACTCACAGTAAGAACAGATTATGCTGAATTTGCATCATTAATAAAAGAACACCTGGCCTAGAATGGCAATTATCAGACAAATAAAGGTGGGTTTTGTCTTTTTACAAAAGAGCTGGTGATGCAAGTAAATAAACCACTTGTTTCTTTGTTTATCTACGAAGTAATAGTGAGTTGCCAATTCTCGTCCTAACTGAAGATTGTCTTAGGCTCACTGTACCTGCTCCAAAGCGAAAAAGGCTAAACATAAAATAGACACCTGAGTCATGTGACCATAAAGTGTTCTATGCCACCAACGAATATTAATTATTAAACAGAATCTAGAAAAGACCATAGAGCTTCTGAAACAGGGAAGACAAAGATCACTGTAGTTTGCTACATTCGAGTTCGTTATTTTAGGTAAACTAACGGAGGAGGCTTGTGGTCCTCCCAGCCCCCCAGATCACTCGCTGGGGAGTGTGGTATGTTTACCCACAAAGCACCTTGTCGGAGGCATTAAGGTCGGCTCCGTGTTCCGACAGACACTCCACGATGTCGTGGTAGCCCCGGGCAGAGGCTGTCAGGAGGGGCGTCTCTCCTTCTCGGTTCTTAATGTTCACATTGCAGCCGGCTTCGCAAAGGGCTTTGGCCACAGAGTAGTAGCCGTGCCAGGCGGCACAGTGCAGGGGGGTTTCTTCCTCCTGGCCAAAGAGACACACGCATAGAGGAGACGGACACGACAACACGCAAGTGCGCACACGCTGAGTTCTAGCCGTCATCAGCAGCCAAGTCCCGGAGCACGGAGAAAAAGGCTCGTGGCCACTGAGGCAAAATGTTCATCTGAAATAATGGATGTGGGTGTGACGTCTCTCCTTCATTAGTTTTCTTGCCTTCCACACTTGTGTGTTGGACAGATTCGGTTTTCCCTGCAGGTTACTGACTGACTTTCAGGAGCCCCCTGGAACCGTCGGCTCGGCTCTTCTGAACGAGGGAGCCCCGGTGTGGGTAGGTTCCTAGCATCTTTCTTGTGAAAGTGCCTTCATTCACTTCATCTGAGACTCCTCACAGTACAGCACTTATCCAAGCAAGCATTCCTGCAACTATCTTAACCCCTCAAGATTTCTGTCATGGATGTACCATAAAGATGAGTCACATAATTTATTGTTGCTCTGGCAAAGAAGTGCTGAGATAATCGGGCTTTAACAAGTCACCGGAAGGACTGGCCGTCAGGTCTACAGGACTGGAAGGCCTGTATATTCACCATCAACATGCTTAGACACGTATGTCTGTCTATGAGAGGTTATTACATTGTAGTGCTTACGGCATGACTCTGGGACCAGACTGTGTGGGTTTGAGCCCTGGCTCCACCATTTAGGAGCTGTGTGAGCTTGGGCAAGTCAATGACCCTCTCTGTGCCTCAGTCTTCTCTTCTGTAAAATGAGGATGATAATAATAGCAACCCACTGGTAGGGCTGTCCAGAGGAATAAATGAATGAATGAATGAATGCTAGTGTTTCTGGTTCGAGGCTGCCCTCTAAAATCAAAGCAGAAAACCCAAAGGACCCGACTGTACCAATCGGCTATGTGCACATCCATGCAGCAAGCAAGCAAATGGAAGGACATCAACTACCATGACCCACCTTGTCCTGGAAATTGGGATTAGAGCCAAAGCTGCACAATAACTGAACCACATCGGCGTGGCCATAGCGAGCGGCCACGTGAAGGGCTGTCTCTCCAGACTGTAAAAGAAAGAGCCAAATTCAGCAGACTGTGGAAACTAAATGCACAGGACTGGAGGCCACATCCCACGCATGCCTGCCTCCATGTCTTCCCCTTTGGGGTCCCCACCACCCTCAGGCCAGATGCCCCTTTGGTGACTGGGCCCAGGACCCTGGGGTAGGATGTGTCCCATAGAGCTAGTGTTAAACCCACACACGTAGCTCATCCTGTTTGTCACAAAACGTCCTCAGTGAGAATGCTTTCCCTTTCTGTGATGGTGGTTCTCAATCCTCTTTATATATTGATGCTCGTAGCCATGTGATTTCTTTTTAAAAAACACAAAACTCCCTTTTTAATATTACGTTATTTAAACAGTTTTATTTATGAGCAAGTTTCTGATTTCATTGTCTATGTTTAGAATGTTATTTCTTACATTCTCAGAGATTCTAAAAAACACCACTATTAGCCCACAATCGCATTCTGTGAATTTGTAATACGTGCAATTTCCTCAGGATATTTTACTTATATCAGCCCAAAACTTGTGAGTATAAACGGATTTAAAACAAAACAAGATATTTGATGCTACCTGACCCAAAACTGCCATAATATATATGTGTGTATGTGTGTGTATGTGTGTGTCTTTGACGTATCATCCCTTAGGTATAGAGCAGTGCACAGTCCATACAACTGTATGCGGCAGTCCTGACTGAACATGACAAACCAGTCTACAAGTATCAGGAGCAGAGCGGGGTTGCACAGTAGAATGCATAATGGATGAGGAGGTATGTGTTCCAGCCCTACCAATGAACTCACAGGACTGTGGTGTGAACCGAATGAAGTAACAGATATATGAAAGTAAGGTTATCTTGCTAAATCAATAATTTTTATAGTATCTTTGCCCCCAAAAGCCTTATTTTACATGCAGTCTCGTGAATCCTTCTAGTGCCCGTGCTTGTAAGATCCGCACTGGCAGCTACTTCAGAGAGGAGGAGGAGAAAGGTACGTACACACGGCAATTCAGTAAAAGAATCAGGACTCAGGTCTGTTTCTGGTCGTTCCTCTAGCAGAACCTTGAGTTTCCATGTCAGGGGGAAGAAAATTCACTGCTTGCATATTATGCCAACTACCGGGCAGATTTCAGCTAACTGCAGATTTTAATATTAGACCAAGCCAGCAGCAGAAAGAAACTTCTAAATTAAATTCTCTGCAGGAAGATTTTGAGAATTCTTTTACTTTTTCAAGTAATTTGAGGACCTCTTTTGGTAAATCAATACCCTAGGTCCTTTTGGGGGTAGGGTTAGAAGGGGAAAAAAGTAGGTATACTTTCAAGAACTTGAATTACATTTTAGGCTGTATTTTTGTTTAAAGCACTTAACTGAATAGCACTGCTAGTAAAGTTATATCATCACTATTTATTGAGCACTTATAGGTGCTGGTCATAGTGCTGTGCTTTGGGTCCGGACGCATATGGCAGGTCAACACTCATATGCAGCCTCTTATCGCTTCCCACCGTCCCTAAGAAAAGAAGTGGCCTTACCTTGTCTTTAACATCCAAAGGGCACTTGTTCTCATTGAGAAATTTCAAGGTATCGACGTGGCCATGCCGAGAGGCCCAGTAGATGGCATTGGATCCGCCCTGTATAAAAGCCAACGTGGAGTCGTATTTCCAGATCCAAATGCATGCATCACTCAGACTCACTCTATTTTCCTTCCCAGGTGACAGCAACTTCAAAAGAGCAACTTCCAAGAGGAACAAACTCCCGTTTTATTTTTCCGTTTTGCCAAAAAGACCAAGGTTATGTAAGATGTTAACAACCTGGGAAGCTCTCTGTACTATCTTTGCAACTTTCTTGGTAAATCTAGAATTATTTCAAAATGACGTTTTTCTTTTCTTAAAACCTTCGTTTCAATTTCTGGTTAGAACTTGCTTAAGAATCAGATCCAGTCCACTTATGGTTTTGTTGAAAATCTACAGAAGCTGATGGCAGACCCACTGTAATGACTATTCGCCGTTAAACAATTGTGTCTATCCTTCCAAGGTGACCTATACCTCAAAGTGTATGTATTGTCCTTGCTTTGTTGCCCTAATAAACATGGAGGCAAATGTATTTCTGACGAGATTAATTAGGTAATGAAAATTTTGCCAAATGTGACATCTAATAACGCTGTTGAGTAAACGTGATTGGTCAGGAGTGAATCTGGGGTAGCTCACAAGGTTGATGCCCAGCAACAGAGCCAAGAGGAAGGGAAGTGTTTGCCTTTTTCTTTATAACACAGGTTAGATTGGACCAGCCTGTTAGGCAGTTCATCTTCCTTTACAGGAAACGGAGAAATGAAGTCAGGGGCCCATTTTATTCTTCTCTGTTACCTCTAACATAAAGAAACAGTTGGAAATACTTAAAAGCTAATTCAGTGGCAATAAAACAAAATTCTGACCTTATCCTGGACTTCGATTCTTGAGCCTCTTTTAATGAGCAACTGTAGTATTTGAATATTCCCACAGCCAGCAGCGATCAGTAACGGAGGCGTCCCATGCTGGAAGAGGCAAGAAAGAAAATTTGTTTCAAGTTTGGTGGGAAAGGGAAAGCAACTATCACAGCGGCCCCACACCACAGAGCTTCCTGCGTCTCACCAGACACACACCTCTGCTGCCTCACAGGAACGGGGAGAGCCGGGACAATACACAGCCCTTCTCTGCTGGATTCGCAGTCAAGGGTGACAAGTGCTTTTGCAGGAGGAGCACATTTACAATGTCATGATTAGAGGTGCAAGGCGGGGGGCGGGCATGAAGAAAGGCCCTCAGTGCCCTTGACCTCATTTCTAACTCAATTCACTCTCAATACAGAAGTGATTTCCCCACAGGCTGGCGTTTGTAACAGCCAGGGGGAATGGAGAAGTAGAGGGATCCTCTCCACCTTGGACTTGGAGGTGTACAGTCACAGTGACGCCCCCGCCCCCTCCCCCTGTTGGAACAGCATCAGACCTTGTTGGGCTGGTTAACGTCGTAGTTGGACAATGAGCCCAGGAGGTGCTGCAGGCCTGGGACATTGTCGTCATTGATAGCGTGGATGATGGCTTTCATCACAAAGGAGTCTTCCTCATCCTTGAGAGGGACCGTGAAGAGGGAAAAAGAGTTAGCTTGCTGGCCATGATCCTCTTATCAACATAAGAGAAATCAATGCTCATCTGTCAAGAGAAGCATTCAGAGGAAAGTAAGCCACTTCCTCCCCAAATCCACTTGGTCATGAAGGGAAGCAGGGGGTTTCTTTTGGCTCCTGCCATGTTGGAAACTAACACCACCTTCTGTTTACCTGGGCCTTCATGTCACTTGCATTATAACCCACACAGCAAACAGCTTTCAAGACTCAGATTTAGAACAACGACTGATAACCAACTACCCTCTGTGTTTATCTTAGCAATCTTTCAAAATATATAGTCCCCAAACCACTGTAGAATACAGCAGGCATAACCCAGACTCTTAAAAACCACAGAACCAAGGAAATGATACCTCTGATTTCTACACCGTTTTTTTTTTTTAAGATTTTAGTTTATTTTTAAGTAGGCTCTACCCCCAATGTGGGGCTCAAACTCACAACCCCAAGATCAAGAGTCACACACTCTACTGACTGTGCCAGCCAGGCGCCCCTGAATTCTATAGTCTTAATTTGTAATTCGTTCAATTATAGAATTGTTATTTTCTAATCACAGGAATTTCTTCCTTCTCTAGGTATAGAATCACATGGCATTCTCTGAAACCTGGTCACAACTAACATATATATATATACATAAAGACCCTAGAGGGGAAGAAGTATGAAAATAAAGGCCAGAAAAAGGAAAACAGATGCATTTCTCATTACAAAGAGAAAATAACTAGAGAATATTAACAACAACTTAGTTAAATCTTTGCCACTTTGTCAAAGTTTTCTTATAATAATAAGATATTTACCAAATACGGCACATTAAAACTAAGGAATAAGCCAGAAAACTCCCAAACAAAATCTCTGGACTTACAGGGGTATGGCTTCTAATATTTCAAATCTGGAAAAGCGTATCTACAGAGGCTGAGTCTCTGCTTTTGAGGCAGAATGGAGAAAGCATTTCTCTGGACTCTGCTTTCTCTTCTCTATGGATCTGAATCCACACAAACTTCATGAGCGTTTTAAAAATATTCGTACAAAGCCCATGTTAAGAATGTCACTGGTTTTGCTTTTCCATCACAATTCAAGTTGATGACTTAGAGACATTTGCATGAAAGTGACAGTAAAGAGAAATGGGGTGAATGGGAAGAAGAAGCAGATTGTTACCACAGGTCCCCATGATTAGCAGGACACCAGGACGATGAGGGAACCTGAGTTGTGGGAGGGGTCATCCCACCCGGAGCCCCTCACACCCCAAAGCCCTCTCCTACCCTAAACTTTGCATTGCGACACTTAGATTTTCCCCTAAGTGATTATTCAAGATGATTTTAATTTATAACATTTAATTGTTCTCATCTTACTTAGATTAATAGTTTTTGTCTTGTCCCTGGTTCCGCTGTTACCCTCAAACAATTCCCAAACCCAAACTTTCTCTTCCACCTCCTCCTTCTCCGACCTTGCTTTTCTCCCACTCCTATTTTCTTCTTAACATTTCCTATCTCTTTTTACTCTACAAGGCTACACCTGGAGTCTCAGTGAAGCAATAGTGTCAGGGGAAAAAAAAGAGCTGGTGTCTGCTGATGTGTGATCCTGCCCATGGAGTCCCTGGAGCCACTCGGGAAACACTCACTATGTAGTAGTCACGGGAGCAGGCTGGTTCTCACAGAACCACCCTTTCTGCCTTCTCTGAAGTTCCCTCTGCCTCCAGGGCTCCCAAAGCCCTGTTGTCTGTCAGGGGAGAGTCTTACTGAATTCAGATGCGTCCAATCATATCTGAAGAATTAATCTATGATTAGGTTTCAGTGTGGATTAAGGGAAAAAAATTATGGAGTTGTTCTCAAGGGTGTTACACATGCAATACAATGTCAACTGAGGAAGTGGGTTTAGCCGTCTGGTCTACCACGAACTCCCCCAGCAAGCCCCACAGTATTTGTCCTGATTTTTGGGTGGGGGTGTGTGTGTGTGTTGGCAGGAGGAGTGTCTGCCCGTTTTGTACTATTACAACCCAGTATTTTCCAAGGTTAAGTGGCAACAGAGGACTCTCATTTTATTCATGAAAATTAGAATAAACTCCTTCCTCTTCTGCTGGCCAGTCACTCATCAAACTGTGAGTGTGGGAGGGGTGGGGTGGGGGGTGGGAGTGTTAGAGGTAGTGGGTGGGAGTGGGTATGGTGCCAATACAAACAAAGAGAAAAAGAACAAGAGAAGCAACAAAGTACATCAAATCAGCCACCCGACTCCCTCCCTCGAGCGGAGGAAGAACAGGCTTGACACTTCCGTGACTTCACGTTTTCTGGGTTGTTGAACAAATCAAACAACCTGAACATTTGAAATACACAGTGCTAAGAAAGAACCTCACCAAGGCAAACAGGTTTGCTTACCAGAGTATCATCGCTTCTGGCAACACTCATGTTACTTCTGGACAAGAACGACCTGGATAATCTTTGGCACAGTGATATCAAGCGAACAGATTGCTTTAAAAAAAAAAAAAGGCAAAAAAAAAAAAAAAAAAAAAAACCATAAATGCAGGGGGAGAGGAAGAAAGAGAGCTTATATAAGGATACTCAAATTAGTGCAAATGGCAAATAGCATTAACTGCTGATGGCATGTTCTTTAGGGGTGGGAGGTCCTATAAGCAGGTTGGATCATATTTGCTTAAAGAAATTTCTAAAGGTCTTATAAATCAAGACAACAGGATAGAAATTCTCCTTCCACATTTCATTATTAACTACACAATTGCATAGCCTTCATCCCTTCTCTTAATATGTTCCTCTCTACTTTCTGAGCAGTGGAATCTTACCCTAACAAACCCCTTGCACATCCCCACCCAGAGAAGCATGGTATGCAAGGGTCTTGTCCTGTGTCCTTGTGCCCAGGCAAGCTCGTAATGGTAGCAATGTGACTATCAAAATTCATACAGTTGTCGGAAATAAACAGTGGGGAACTCCTTAGCCTATAGGACAAAAATACCCCTGCATTTACTCTCAAGGGCAAAAGCAACAATAAATAATTGTGTGTGTGTGTGTGTGTGTGAAAAAGAGAGAAAAAAAGAGAGAAACTTATGGTGGTTCTCTCTACATTTTAAGCCTATTCTCAGGGCTTCCTTCAGACTGTTAAGTCTTAGTAACCTAGTGCTGTGCTCCTCCTCATCCCTATCATGTTATCGCGAACCTGATGGGTGTGAAAATGAGGTACATTTCCGGCCCAATGCTCAGAGACATGGCAAGTACCTGCTTCCTCTGGGCTTCGCATGACCCTGGGCATAGGAAGACATCCTGTCACCTTGTTAACCTTGAATTTTTATTTGTTCAAGGTTGACTGGAATGTCTTTTAGAGCCATGCCCTACACAGCCCCTACGGAGGCCATCCACGCTGAAAAATTACAACAGACCACATGCGCATGGCCCTGCCCCACTCCCATCTCCACCACTCACAGACCAAGGCTGGATTTAGAGAACCATTTACACGAGTTCTGCTACAAACGCAATTCCATGCTGCTTACCACAAAGAACAGATTTATTTAAAATGCAGCTTGTTGCATTTAGGAAAAGACTGCACTGTACTTCTGTTGCGCTGATTTAAAAATCTGCCTTGGGAATGGTTTTGATTTTTTTAAAAAATTCAAAATTACATATGAAAATCAGAGTTAAAGAGGACTGAAATATTGTTTTTGCTTATCTTTTGAAAATAGCCTCACAGTGCAGAAGACTATAGAGTAAATTTAAACAAACAGACAAAAAAAGGATGCACTTTTGTATGGCCGGTATCAGAAGAGATGAGACTGGCCAGAGGCAGTGCCGCAGAGGAAAGAAATTAGTTAATTCTTCCCTGCCAAACACTCTTACTTTCCACTTCTTCCGGGCTGCAAACTTCTTGAACTTCTCCATGTTGACTGCCGACGCCTTTCTACTAAGTGCTTGCTGGGTATCTTTAGGCTAAAATCAAAGTCCAAGAAAGCAAATTTAGAGCACTCAAATGATGGAAATGTGTGCCATGACAACTTTTGGAAACCTCTAATTATTTGTGCACACACTCACCTTACCAAAACAACACACTCACCTTACCAAAACAACAAAACAAGTTGGGATAATACACAAGAGCTAGGAACCTAGTCTCCGGAGGTCAACTCTTGTGGCTAAGGGTTTGATAAAATCCATAAAGACTGGATCTTGGGAAAAGTTGAAGAGTTGAGCTTGGACCAGGCTGAATGTCAACTTCCCACACTGAGAGTTTGGGAATGGCAAGATTCATGGTGAGGTTATGTGATGAGGCATGTGAACTTAACATCATCAAGTAATTTAGAGTGGGTAGGGGACTCAGAGGTTAGCAAATCTGGCCTGTCTGACAGCATTAGAATCCCCTGTACTGCATCTTTTTAGGAGGCCATTAGCTCTACTGCCAAGAGAAGGAGACACCATTGCCTCCTCAGGGAGCCCAGGCAACTGCTAGGAGCTCACATAGCAGAACTCTCTGGATGCCCAAAACCTACTTCAGCAATGCAAATTGTTACACTGCAATCCCCTTACCAATTTCATGATTTTATTCTGTAACTGCCGTATTCCCCACCCTCAGTCCTTTCTGCTCTAGCTGGAGCAACTTTAGTTCTTTAACCCAAATGCCAATGGGTGTCTCAGGGAATGCAGAGGTATATAATATGCCAGGGGGCGGCCACAGGCTCAGTCACCTAGGCAGCTGTGCAGGGTTTGGAAGCCTTACGGAATGAGGGCTCAGTATTGGTAGACTTTCAGATTTTACAACAGACACTGGAAATCCGGGGTTGATATGATATTTATGCTGGAAATAATTCCAAAAAATTTAAAATATTCTCTGGGCCACCATCCGACAGGTCAAACCAAAAATGGCTGTTGAGTAGACTTGACCTTCAACTCCCCGTTTAGAATCCCGCGTTGTGACAGCTCATTCTTCTCCACCTCCATGACCATTAGGACACTCTCACCTGTCAGCCGTCTTAAAATACGGCACCAATATCAAAAACAATATTGCAGACGTGATCTGTGGTGAGACCCCATGGTAACTAGTAATACCCTAGGGCAAATGCATTCCAGGATGCCCTATAATACCAAACCAATCACAATAGGCAACTTACCTTGATCCAGGGATGCTGCAAACTATCTTGAATTGTCATTCTCTTCCTTTGTAGGGGGAGGGGAAAGAAAAAAAATGCTGTGACCATAGAAGCAAACACTAGGTTGTTTCCATGCCGGCTGGGCCTACTAAGCAGATGCTCTGGAAAATGCAGTTCAGGGCCTGCTTCATGGAAGAAAGCTGGAAAGAACGTTGGTCTTTCTGGGACTATTTTACTGTATCTGCAGGGACTGACTGAGCAGGTCCAAAGGGCCCTGCCTGCATTTTCCAAAGCGTTCCACATGGCATGCTTTCCTTTGCCACGCAGAACCAACCAGGTTCTCGTAAACGTGGCTGCATGCACAATCCAGGTATCATCCCTGGGTCCAGCTGAAGCCACAGCCGGGAACCCTTCAGGAATACTCACTTTGGATCCTTGACAAGGAGTCTTCTTATGAAATCTTTGGCTAGGGCACTGGTATTACTGAAGTATTCTTCCTCAAATTCATAGTTGACGGCCGATACGTTTGCTAACGTTTCTTGCTTAGTGTCTCCAAGAAATGGGGAGGCCCCACTTAGGCTGTTAATAAAGTAGGGTGCAGAACGTGAATAATTACCTCCTGGGTTGTCATGTAATTCCTATAATAGCTGATAAGGGGAGTGAGGCATCGGATTATAATCCGGTGCTCGGGCAGTTAGTTCAGAATCCAATTACATTTTATAGGGCATTTATCTGTCACGCACAAAAGCTTAATGCCTAGGATGCATTTAAAAAGTTAATTTGGAACAGCATCTAGTAGTTAAAAAAACACCCCTTTCCTATTTTCTCAGCAGTGATGGACAGCCATGCTTGTTTTCAGCGATTATGCGGCAGTTTCTGATGACTCATTGGGAATTAGAAGAACATGTTTAATTAGTATAAACTAAACGTGTTCTGGGGGTGTAAAATGAATATGTTTACATAAAAAGCATGCATAAACTGAAGAGATCAACATGACACATAGATGGTTAATAAGACATATGGTCTCAAAGAAAGAGGAAAGAATATGAGACATGGATTTTGATACTTACAGAATATAGGTTATTACCCCAATACTCCTAGACACAAAAACAAAACCAGAAGCAAATGTCAGAAGAACAGTAAAGTAAATCAGAAAGATGACAGCGTCAAGGGCATGCTCCTTACCACATATCTGCCTCAAGACCAAGAGGTTCATAGTTGACTATCTCAGGAGCTAAGAGGAAATAAACACATGTTTAGTTTTGAAAGAAAGTGAGTCAACAGATTCTATCATCAGGTATAAACTAGAAATATGTACCAGGAAAACAGATGATGTTACAGCAGGGGACATTTTGCCAGTATAATTCATTATATTTATGAGAAATAAATGAGCACAGGAGTAAAAGAAACTTACCAACAAACTCTGGTGTCCCAAATATGTTTTTGAATTCATTTCCAAAGTCAATTTTATGGGCCAACCCAAAATCAATGATCTTGATCCGAGGTTTAGGGACATTTCTATCCAAAAGCATTATGTTTTCGGGCTTAGAAAAAAAAAAAGAGAGAAATAGTACACCAGTGTTCAAAACAGTGTATTCATATAACCAAAAGGTGGAAACAACCTAATGTCCATCAACTGATCAGTGGATAAACAAAATATGGTATATATGTATATATGTATACACACACACACACACTTATATTAGAGTATTATTCAGCCTCAGAAAGGAAGTAAATTCTGACAATGCTACAACATGGATGTACCTTGGAAACATTCTGCTAACTGAAGTAAGTCAGACAAAAAAGTACAAATACTCTATGATTTCACTTATCAGAAGGACCTAGAATAGGCAAATCCATAGAGACAAAGTAGAAACGTGGTTGCTAGCCCCTGCAGGAGGAGGGATGAAGAGCTAGGGTTTAATGGATACAGAGTTTCAGTTTGGGAAGATCAATTCGTTCTAGAGATGGACTGTGGTGATGGTTGTATAACGGTGTGGATATACTTAAGGCCACGGAACTGTATTAAAATGGTTATTTTTATGCTATGTTTACTTTACCACAATAAAAAAAAAGTGCTATAATGTATTATGCTGAAGACAAAGTGGCAGAATTGTTCTCCCCTGAAAAAAAAACCACCAAAATTAGGGATGAAAGGGTAGCTGCAAGAGAATACCAGGGCAAAGAAATGTCGTGGTTTAGGTTCTCCCAGGGGCAGACCCGTGACAGGGATTCAGGTGCAAGTGGCTTATGTGGGAGGGGCCTCCAGGGAATACTTGGTAGAGGATGGGGAG
This sequence comes from Phoca vitulina, assembly GCF_004348235.1. Taxonomy (NCBI): domain Eukaryota; kingdom Metazoa; phylum Chordata; class Mammalia; order Carnivora; family Phocidae; genus Phoca; species Phoca vitulina. Next base: position 4,942,031 of record NW_022589773.1, on the reverse strand, counting down.
ACAGGAAGCAGAAGGAAGGAAACCCACACAAGGTATCTTGTCAAGGTGGGGGTGACTGGAGGGCAATCACCTTGGGGAACGTCAGGAGGAGTAGCACTGAGTTTTCCAACTGAAGCAGGAGGGAGTCGGGATATTTATCCACCATCTCCCCAACCTCCATTGCTAAGAGTGCTTCTGTGGGCATTTCCTCTGGCATCTGCAGCTCCCAGGGCCAGAAACCAGACGTCAGGCAGAGAGCCACAAGTGTGTGTGTTAGTGAGTGTTGGGGGGATCCGGATGGGGTCTCGACAGCTCTGCTACAATAAATATGGAGAAAGTCCTCCCTCCTCTGAAGTCTCATCCTAGCACCAATGATCCGAATCATTCACTTGACAGTCGATCACACGCTGCGTTGTGATCACTTCTCAATGCCTTGGATTCTATCTTGAATCTTGTATCATCATTGTGTATTGCCTGTGTATATGTATCTGCCTTCCCTTCCTAAAGAGGCCATAACTTCTCTGACAGTTACAAGTATGACATGCCTTTTTATCTCCCACAGTGCTTTGCCTCCAGGCAGGCAAAGACCCCAATTAGCCAATCTCAGAGTTTGTCTTGATCGATTGCCGGTGACAGAGTCAGGCCTTTGCATCAAGAGGGAGAAGACAGATCAAGACATCTTCCTCCTTACATGCCCTACAGCTACAGGGCCTGGGAACTGGGCAGCCAGTGGCCACTCTAGGCTGAAAACACCCCATAACCAACAGCAGCCCCCTTGCTTAGAGAGCCAGCTGGTAAAACCCTTTGCTTCTTCCCCAAGGATTCTTGAATGTAATCATTCATCTTCAGGCTCTATCCCACAAAGGGTCAGGAATCCTTGAGTAGCTATGCACTACATACCTGCTGATTTATCTTCCTAATTCCATCTGTTACACCCATACAGGATTAAAAAAAAAAAATGTATGTCTTTCAGATGCCTCAATTTTTCTTAACAAACAACCAACCAATGCTGTGATTTACATAACCTTCTCTCTAGCTTACACTCAGCAAAACATACCTTAAGATCAAAATGGGCAATCTGAAGGGAGTGCAGGTAGTAAACACCATTAAGAATTTGTTTGAGAAACTCGGTTGCTTCCTCTTCAGTCAGAGATTCCTTTTCAGCCAAGAAGTCGAACAGCTCACCACCTGCAACTCTGAAAACCAGGAAGCAGACGTTACTGGGGACAGTCTGGTTTCCCTTGTGTAGACCACTGGTGTGCTCAAATTTCAGGCAAGAGAATGGCATAAGAACAAGCTGGAACTAAGCGAGGAACCAGAATTCTCCATGTTTCTCACCACTAGTTGGGAATTCTGCCTTCAGGTACATTTGTGCTGGGAAGCACCTGGGTACCAACCTCCTCGTGTGCTATGTTCACAGGTGAGGGCAGGGAGCAGAGGTGTGATGGGGGGAGGAATGTATCTTTAAAACATCTTACTTACACATACATACGGGTGAAGTCTTAACTCACTGATTTAAAAACAAAACAAAATGATAAGCCAACTCTGTGTAGAATTTATAAAACATATCTTCCTCGTGCAGTCAGAGAGTGCCTGGAAAGTTCATAATCTGTGCGCTAATCAATTCTTTTAAGCCCCAAATCACAACATATGGCCTACAAGAGTTTTCTTATTGTTATTTTGTATCTGTTTATATATAAATCCTTGTATATTTATAAAAAATCACATTTAGTAATGAATTTAACAAATACCTTTCCTAGTAAGAATAAACATAAGCAAATTTGAAATGCACGAGGGTTGTTTAGGGATTTATGAATCAGTCTCCCTGGCCAGACTGTAAACCCCTGATGGACAGAGGTCAGCCCATGGCTGTCCCCCGGGGCTCACACAGTGCCAGCCACACAGCAAGAGCTCAGAACTTTGTTAGCCGGTGAATAAGCGAACAAATTCCCTGAAGAAATCCACAGCAGTAATTAATGGCAAATAACAGGGAACTTTTAATAAGAGTTTTTATAAGTTCATCTTTTCTCAAGTTTAACCATACATTCACTACATAATAATTAACTGCAATTATGCACATAAATGCTGTGTTCATTATCTTTCTTTTGGCAAGACAGCTCCATAAACATACCTACCACTTCCACATCCAGAAAAGAAAACCGGTGCTTACGAGATTAAACTCTAATGACAAGAAAGCCGACGTCTTCAAGAAAGGGGTCAGATCCTGCCCCTTCACTCTCTAAGTTGTTTTTCTTAGCCTGGCCCCAGGTCCACTAGCATCTGGATTGCTTGGGGCCTTTTAAAAATGCAGATTCTGGACCTCTGTTCCAGCCTGCTGCCTGAGAGTTTCCGAGAGTGGGGACCGAGAAACGCAGAATATCTAACCAGTGTCCCGGGTGATCCTTAGCACACTCAAAAGTGAGGAACACTTTCCAAAGTTTTTTTTTTTTTTAAAGATTTTATTTATTTATTTGAGAGAGAGAGAGAATGAGAGACAGAGAGCATGAGAGGGAGGAGGGTCAGAGGGAGAAGCAGACTTCCTGCCGAGCAGGGAGCCCAATGCGGGACTCGATCCCGGGACTCCAGGATCATGACCTGAGCCGAAGGCAGTCGCTCAACCAACTGAGCCACCCAGGCGCCCCCATTTTTCAAAGTTTTAATTGCATTCTCCTGATGCATGGCATCCCTCTGATATTTAGCATTTGGATGTTTATCTGAAAGGCGAGGTGACTCCCGGGACCCGAGCAGAGGGCTCATACAGACCTGCCACGGGCCCCAGAGCCTGAGCCAGCCACGAAGGCCAGGAGCCCTGCCTGGATGGCAGAGGTCTACAGGCAGCACTGACCGACACTCCCACGGTAGGGGCCTCCCTGCCTGTACCCTGGGGGCCTGCTGCCCTCCTCTCTCCACGGAGCCCTTGGCCATGAATTCTGCACTGGGAGCCCACCACTCCTCACTTTTCTATCTTCTTATTCCTCTTAAAACCAACAAAACAGGGAGAGGGATTCCTTCAACCCTGGGGGGGGGGAAGGGAGGGAAAAATGGGAAATGATGAACCAAGTAATTTTGAGGACGATGCTCTATATCTAGGTGCTTCCTTATCTCTGGCCAGCGCTGCCATGGACCGCGTGGTGGGGTAAGGTCCAGAGTTGGCGCACCTGGTACACATCTTAACTCTGCAGCTGGAAGCTTACGCCTTCACACTGGGCCTCATTTTCTCACCAGACAGGTATCATAGGACTTAGTCCTTTGAGGATTTGACCAACAGAAGGTAATAAATATACACGAAGAGACTAGCAAGTCCGTCAGGAGGCTGCGGTCAGTAAGCAGAATGGGTGTCATTTGAAGGAGGGTCACCACTGTCCCTGTCGAATGCCATGCCACCTGCCCCAGGGGTCCAACATGAAAACCCCCTTCCCGTCCTGCTTCTCCCCTCTCCCGCCCCCTCAAGTCCATTGTCTGGCCCAACCACTGCGCTCCCGGGAAGGGGGTGCTGCTGGGACTGTGGGGGCCGGCCCAGCCTTGCCTCACCCTGTCCCGCCTTCAGGGGTGTCCCCACTCCTGCTCGCTCACACAGACCACTTGTGCCTCTGGACACATCGGAAGTTTCCTGACAGTGAGAAGTGGCTGGGGTTGGATGCCTGGAGATGGGGTGAACCTGCTAGTACCCAAAACCGCAGTGCAGGGCGGGGGCCTGGGTCCCACTGTGGCTCCAGGCAAGGCCTTTGTTCCTTTGCTCTTAGGCAGCTTTCCCCACCTCACATCGGACCTGAGCTTCCTTTGGGTCAGTAAAGAGCAACTCGTTTCCTTCTCCTGAGGGCTCTAGGCTCTGTGGGGCAGGACAGCAGGGGCTGAGGAGACCCCAGTTCAAATCCTGCCCCATTACCCAACCTTGCTGAGCCTGGGACTGCTCTTCTGTAAAATAAGGGACAATCGCACACCACAGAGTTGTTCTGAGGTGCCAGGGCATGGAGAGCCCTTGGCGCTCAATAAATACTGTTTTTCTTCTCATCTGGTTTCAAACTGAAAGCCCTCCCACAGCGGCAGTGGTATGCTGGTCCATGTTTAACAATGGGCTCTCTGGGGTTGGGGGTGGGGACGAGGCCCAGTCCATTCCATTCCCGAGGTGTCCTGTTCCTCTCATGGCCATTTCAAGCCACCCCCGGGATGATGGTGACCGTGGGGTTGGGAGGCACAAAGAGCTCCGTGACCTGGACGAGCCAGCTACCGGCCCACTGAGACATTCTGTATTGTCCAAGGATGGCGCCACAGCATGTCCTGCCACCCGCTCTCCTGAGCTGTGATTGCGCCTCTGGGGCTCCGCCACCTTGAATCTCACCAGATCCTGCGGCCGCTCTGACCAGTAAGACAGAGCAGTGACTCCGCGCCAGCTTCGGTGTGGGTCTTCGTAGGCCTGTGGCTACCACATGCTGAAGCCTTCACGAAGAAGTGCGATGATAACAAAAACACCTCATGCGGTACGACGAAACACTGGAAGATGGGACGCCCCATAAACAGAGAAAGAAGCCGAGGAGCATTAAGCAAGGAAGACATCTTGGAAGTGGATCCTCCAGGCCAGCTGACACCATCGAAGTCAGACTCTCCATCTGAGCCCTTCTAGAATTCCTGACTCACAAAATCGTGTGCAAAATAAAATGGTCATTTCAATCTGCTTTGGTGGACACGGTGAGCACACCCATGCTCCCCGTGGAGGAAGGACCTGCTAGCTGACTACCGTGGGGACACCAGAGCTTGCCTCTGCAGGAAGCTGCTGCCCAATGTCACGCCCAGGGGCTGCTGAGCATAGGAACATAAAGCTGGGCTGAAGAAACTTCTATGAAGGGCTAGATATAAATATTTCAGGCTTTGGGGGCCATAGAGCTCTGCCACAACTACTCAACTCTGCCCAAGTAAGGAGAGAGCAGCCTCAGACAATATGTAAATGAAGGGGTGTAGCTGTGTTCCAATAAAACTTTATTTATAAAAATAGGTGGCCTACCCTGACATAAAGGTCAGGTCACCTCAACCTGGGGCAACTCTAAGGGTCCTTCAGAACTTTCTGTTGGGCCAGCCGGGGCTGCCACTGAGCTGCAAGGCAGCATGGCCTCTTCTGCACTCAACTGCTCCTTCCCCTCCGTTCCATGTCTTGATCCTAATGGCAGTTCTTCATAAACATCTCGCACACTCTTCTCCATCTCAAAGTCTGCTTCCCTGGGAACCTATCCTGCCTCCCACCAGATCTGGGGGTAGTTTGTTACACAGCAATAGATGACCAGAACACTATCTTGAACTGGGTCTGTTCACTTGGTTCGGCCAACAGAAACCAGGTTTGCCTTTCCCTGGGCCTGCTCACCTCCTGCCCTATTCAGTCTTCCTGTCTTGAGCAACTCAACTCCCACAGTGCTTCCTGACCACATTTGTGAGAGCCAGGAACAACCCTGGAGGCCCCAGAGTGAAGGAGAGTGAGGGACCAGCCCGCAAAGTGGTGGTGCCTGACCAAGACTGAGAGGAAGGAGGCATGAATCATCTCTGATTTCTCCGCCACCCTTCTCCAGGCCCTGTTCAAACCTCATGGTGTTCATGGTAAGGTCCATGCTGTGGCTCATCCAGGGGATCATTCAGCTGGGCTTCAGCAGTGTTGGGAGGGCCCCCATCTCACTGCGCCTGGACCCATCACTGGCTCCGTGGTGCCCTGAAGGCCATTACAAATATATACATTCTCCTTCACACCAGTACGGGAAGGCAGATGTTCTAGCCATCAATTTTAAATATAGCTTATCAAATATTTAGTCATTAATCAAGGCAACACTAAATGACTTCAGTGAAGGTTTGGGGGCACGATAAGCATCATTGGATAATTTACCCCATTTGTTCTTCAAATCTCAGAAGGTTGAAAGTGACCGGAGGATTTTTTTCCATATACATGCTTAGAACCAGAACGCAAATGCTTACGATGTTGTTGGCGAACAGCAGGATAATGTTAGTAAGATCAGTCAAAACCTTGGTATTTCCACCCTTTGTTCCAAATTTTACATTTTGCTTAGGAGAAGGAAGATTGATGGGGAGGGAGAGATGCGCAATCTGTGCAGCAAATTGAGAAAGCAAGTCTAACCTCCTTTATTAGGTCTTTGACTCAGAGTGTTTGAAATTATAGCATTATCATGGAAATTGTGTGAAATGCATGCTAATAAGCATTGCTGTGTTCACCAAGAAAGCTGGAAGGTAGGAAGGTTCCTTCTCCTCCTCATGCCTTCCTCTACCGCCAATGCCTCCCCTAAAAGGCAGCCATCATGGAATGTAGTTAGGATACATTAGAATTTTAAAAACAAAGGGGGCCTTCAGAGTGACAGAGACATTATTACAGAATTCCAATTTCTAAATTATAATACTATTCAGGGTCCCTGACTTTGGCTAGTAATTGTCCAAGATATAGCAGGACGTGTTCTGGACTAGATCTGGTCATAAGCTAAACTGTAAGGGACTCTTGGCTACAAGCTAACTACACCTGATGAGGTATCTCAAGGCAAATGCTATGATTCATCAGTGTTGGGCTGGTTTCCCCATATGGTGAATGGGGAGCCACTGGAACAATTCAGGGCACGCTCCCGGGGTCCTGGCCTGCTATCACACTGGCCCTGGGAGGTGGCATGGCAAGAGGGAGGACTGGAGGGACCTTAGCACATAGGCCCCCAACCCTGGCTCTGGCCCTAGGCTGTGGGTGACTTGGAGGAAAGTATGGAGCTCCCAGCACTGCTCCGGGCCTCAACTTTGCCATCTGTAAAATGAGAGGGTTGAACAATTGGGCCAAGTGACTCTCTGACCTTCCTGTGCATCGTAACTGGGGGAATATGGCAAAAATACAATTTCCTAGAATCTACTTCCTACTTCCTTCTTTCAGGCCTGGCCTCTGTAATATCCTGTACTATCCTCCGCTCACTCTCTCCCCTCTCTCTTTGGCTACCTGAACACTAATGACCCAGCAGAGGACCCCAAGGGGGACCAGGGGCAGCAGAGATATTAAGAAGAAAGAATATGGATCCCTGAGTCACTGTCTGGAGGACAGCCATCCAACCTGCAACATCCACATTGTACTTTGAGTGAGAGAGAAATCCTACTACGTTAAGCCACTGATATTTTGCAGTTGTGTTCCATCTGTTCTAAATACAAATCTATTTAATCAGAAGTAAGAATACAATGTATTTTTTAAATTAAAATTAGAGGAAAGCAACCAATGCAAAGCACAGAGTACGCTAACTATTCTAATTATCTAGTGCTGGGCAACACATCTCCCCAGAACTTAGTGCCTTTAAGCATGATAATCATTTTCTTATCTCCTTCGGTTTCTATGGATCCGGAATCTGGGAAGGCTTGGCTGGGGAGGTCCGGCTTCAGGTCTGTCACAGGGGTGGCAATCAGACAGGAGCTGCGGCTGACAGCACAGGGATGCTGGACCGCCTGGGGGACTGTCTGGGCACCTCTCTCCACGTAAACTCATGGCTCCATGCGGCCTCTCCACCTGGGCTGGTCTGGGCTTCCTCACAGCATGGCGGACTCAAGACAAGGAGACTGTTGACATGGGAGTTCCGGGCTCCAGGCCAGTGTCCCAGCAAGCAGGGTGGAAGCTGCTTCAGCAGCCATACAACACTAAAAGCAAGTTGAAAGCTCCTCCGGATTCAACAGGAGGGGGTTTAGAATTCATCTCTTGATGGGGGAACTTCAAGGCTCTAGACAGCATGTAGGACAGGAGAGGATGTTGCAATCATCTTTGGAAAACATGTCACATTACCTATGATTGACGAACTGAAATTCTCGGTCTTACTTCACCTAAATGTGTATTTTATGGGGGTGAGGTATAGTAGTTGTATCAATTAGCTAGGACCACACCAACAAACGGGGTGGCCCAACTAACAGAAATTTCTTATCTCAAGTTCTGTTGGCTCCAAGTCTGAAACCAAGGTGTTGGCAGCACTGTGTTCCCTCTGAACCCTCTAGAGGGATCTTCCTTGCTTCTCCTAGCTCTTAGCAGTGTGCCAGCAACCTCTGGTGTCCTCGGTCTGGAGAAGCACCACTCACTCCGGGCCTCAGCCCTCACATGGCCTTCTCTCTATGCATGTCTGTGTCTGTGCCTCAATTTCCCCTCTTATAAGGACACCAGCCCGACTGGATGAGCACCCACCCTAGTGGCTTCATTGTCCCTTGACAACATCCATGAAGGCTCTATTTTCAAAGAAGGTCACATTCTGAGGTGCTAGGGGTTGGGACTTCAACATATCTCTTTTCTTTTTTTCAGGAGGTGGGTACAATCCAACCCCTAATAGGCAGAAGCTGCTCACAGGCTGCAAACAAAACGTTACAGGATGGCTAGAGCAAATGAGACTCGGTGAGGGTAATTAGAATCCACTAATGTTTTTCATTAGCCTCACTTTCAGATTCTCCTAGGAAGGAAGGGTTCCTTCACGCACTGTTACAAAAACTTTTAATCCAAGTCCGAAAAATGTGGGGGGAGAAATGCATATCTGGTCCTGTCCCAATGTAATTCCCCCGACACTCTGAGATGTGGTGGACCTCTCCTGGCGGACGTGATGTGAAGGTCGAGGGCAAGTGCCCAGCCACTTCCTGCCTCTACTGTCTTCACTCCCTGCAGAATGTTCTTTCTTGTTAATCTAGGGGAAGCCCTGGAGGGTTTTCACACTCTCACCTCTCACCTTCCAACTGAATTCCCCTGGGTAACTGAGGACTTTGGGGAATGCAAAACTGAAGCTGGGAATCCGAAGGGAAAGGTAAACACAATACCCTCCTTCTCGATTTTGCGAAATAGGTTTAAGATTTAAGGCCTGCGGTAGACTGGGGGCCTGAGAACACCATTCTCTGCTTATATACCGTGTTGCCCCCAAGGTACCTTATAAATAGCATCAAAGGAGTTCCTGATCTTCACACCTCCTCTGAATTAGCCCTGCCTCCTTTGAATCCAAAACATAAGCTGTCTCTGAAAATACATTTTCTGTTTTCACCTCAAATTCAAGTTCAAGGAACAACTTAAAAGGAGTTCTGGGGATTCTCACGGAACAGCATGCCTGACACTCAAAGTTCATGGGGGGGAGTGATGTTTCACTCTACCCAGAGAGGCGGTGCCGAAAGCAGGGAGGAACCTTCTGAGGGTTTCTAGAATGAAATCCCTACGGGAAGAACGTCACTCCAAGGGTAAAAGGCGTTGGAGGCAGGCATTCTGGGTTTCGATCTGGGCTCTGTGACTTCAGATGGGTTAAGTTACTTCAAGAGACAGTTTCTTTGTCTATAAAATGGGGATAATAATACCTACTGTTCATTATTACTACTAGGGATGAAAGGAGAAAAATATGACTTAGGATATGAGCGTCTGGCACCCGGCACTTGGATTAATATTCCAGGCAGCTGTCCCTGACCTCCACTCCACTTAGTCACGGGTGTCTGTGTGAGGAAAACCCGTGAGCTACTCTCTGTGTCTCTCGTCCAGACACCAGCTTATGGGGTGGGATTCTGACGTGGCCGTGAGGCTACTCACTGTGGTTAAAAAGCAGGGTTTCGGGGCGCCTGGGTGGCTCAGTCGTTGAGCATCTGCCTTCGGCTCAGGTCATGGTCCCAGGGTCCTGGGATCGAGCACCGCATTGGGCTCCCTGCTCGGCGGAAGGCCTGCTTCTCCCTCTCCCACTCCCCCTGCTTGTGTTCCCTCTCTCGCTGTCTCTCTCTCTCTGTCAAATAAATAAATAAAATCTTCAAAAAACAAAAAACAAAAAACAGGGTTTCCCTGAAATGAGGAGACGTTCCTGAGGCCACAAACCTGGGGAAGAGGTGGGTTCTTAGACATTTAAGTTGGAAGGTGGGCCTCGGCTCCGTTTCCTTGGGTCTGGACACAGAGGAGTCAGATGTACTTGAGGGCAGCGAGGGGGACGACGGGAGAAAGTGTGTGCTGAGGGGGGAGGTGGGTGCAGGCAAGCAGGAAGAAGTGCTGGCAGTCCCACCCCAACACCATCCGCTTACTGTGACTATTTCTCTTCTTTAACATGGTCCCGTCTAGACAGTGCAACAAAAGATTTCAGACAAAGTGGTTCCTTGCTTAGTCAGTCAAGAGCATGAAGGGAATACCAAGGCCTGTGTGGAGGTGAGAGAGGTGATGAGGGACATTCCTCAAGGGAAGTTCAGTCTCAAGGGCCAAAGTGACCCCCACACCCGGACACTGCCCTGTCCTGCCCTGCAGCCCCCCACATGGCCAACCTAGCAGGTCTGTGCTTACCCAGGGAGCTGGCACATTCTCTTACAGAAGCCACTCCATTTGGGCAGAACAGAACTTTAACTTGGTCTCTCTTTTTTTTTTTAAGATTGATTTATTTGAGAGAGGAAGAGAGAGAGAGAAAGAGCGCGAGCATGGTGCGGGGGGCGGGGGGAGAGGCAGAGGGAGAGGGAGAGTCTCAAGTAGACTCTACGCTGAGTGCGGAGCCCGATGCAGGGCTCGGTCTCACGACCCTGAGATCACGACCTGAGCCAAAACCAAGAATACGACACTCAACCGACAGAGCCACCGCCAGGTGCCCCTTTAATTGGTCTCTTAAAAATATTATAGAAGAAATACATATTCTCCTTAAGAAAAATTAAAACAGCCATATATAAAACTGAAGTCCCTTCTGACTATCGCCCTCCTCCCCAGTCCGGGCCCTCTCCCTCTCCACCTCCTCCGAAGTGTACACTACTTTGAATATGCTGAGTAGCCCCCCAGAACTTTCTCTGTATATTCTGTGAACTGCACAGCACTACATTTTAAGGACATAAATGGTATCAGAGTATATGCACATCATTCTGCAGCTTGCTACCTCGCTTTGGCAATGCTCGTTGGTACGAGCTCTTGCGTGCTCCTTTGTGTGCTGCCCGACAGCCATGGGGATGTCAGACCCGTGTTTACTTGGCCATTCCCTGGCTCATGGGCTCTATGTTGTTTCTAATTTTTCACGATCACAAACTACGAGGCAATGATTTTTTTTGTGTGTACCTGCCTCCTAAAGATGTAAGGGTTTTTCTAGACCCTCAGATGCATAGCCTGATTTGGAATTTCTAGGTCATAGGATATGCTTGTTTTTATTTTATTTATTTTTAAAGATTTTATTTATTTATTTGAGAGAGAGTGCAGAGCAAGAGCGAGAGAGAGAGAGAGAGAGCATGAGTGGGGGGTGGGGGGCAGAGAGAAAAGCAGACTCCCCGCCGAGCAGGGAGCCCGACACGGGGCTCGATCCCAGGACCCCAGGATCATGACCTGAGCCGAAGGCAGATGCTTAACCGACTGAGCCACCCAGGCGCCCTGGGATGTGCTTGTTTTCAGTTTCGATTTATCCTCCTCCAGCTGTAGCTGGCGAACGTGATGTGGCTTGTATAATACCAAGCACACAACGCCTGTGCTTAGTATTATTACTTTGGGCCAATCCAGTGGATGACATTAATGACTCGCTGCCGTACCCTACGTGTCCCTGCTAGCAGTGAGACAGACAGCTGCTCTTTCAGATCAAAAGACTGCTCATTTTTCACGTTGATCAGCCTTTTGTATCTGCGTGAGTGTAAACCGTCCACACTCTCTGCCCATTCTCCTACTGGACTGTCAACCGTTTCTTAATTTTACTCAACTGATAAGTGTTCCATCATCCTCTCGACTCTAAACCTCGATCTCTTCTAGATTCCCAGTGTTTTCTCCCAATCTGTCATTTGTCTTCTAACTTTGCTTAAAGTGATGCTTTAAACAAGTTCTAAATTTGGATGCACTCAAACTTATCACTCTTTGCAGAAATCAAGATTTTCGAAACCAAATGTGCACACAATGAAACAGCAGGTGGAGCTTAGCAGCGAGGGAGCCGGGGCAAGTCCTCATCTTCCCGCGTCTGCAGATTTTAACAAGGGCTGCCTGTGAGCCCAGAGAGGCGGGTGGAATTTCAAAGGCTTTTCCAGCACTGATGTTCCTCCCCAAACCCATGTGTGTCCCTAGCCCGGGAGCTACCTGAGGGGCAGCATGCCATGCTGTCGATCCCCTGAGCCTGTCGCGGTGGTAAACTGGGGCTCCGAGAGCAGCTTACATGCGTCTCCTCCCCACTCTGCCTGGAGTGACATCAAGTTGGAACTGGAAACTGGCCACGGTGGGATTTGTACCATAGAAATAGACAAACATTACAAATCAAGGCTTCCCTTGCCTGGAGAGCCGGCTGTTACACATTTTTTTCCAGCACACCACAGATCTATAGCATCCTCGGCTCCGCCACCTGTCTGCATAACCTTCAGCTGTGAGCTGCTATTCCTCACGGACGACTCTAGTCAGAAAAGTCCTTCTCATGTAGACCTGAAATCTAGCTCTGGTAACACAGGTCCCGATCCTGCCTTCTAGAACAGGGGTCAACGAACTTTTCTGTCAGAGGCTTTGTAGACTATTTGGTCTCTGTTGCAACTTTTCAACTCTGCTATATAGTCTTCTTGCTTTTTCCTTCAACCATTTAAAAATGTAGAGCCATTTTTTTTTCCCCCTCCAGAGCTGTGCACAAATAGGCAGCAGGCTTTGGCCCACTGGCTGTAGTTTGCCAAGCCCTGCTCAGGAACAACATGGTCACAGAACACAAGACACTCTGTGACCTACACATCTTCATTCCCAAATCTAAAGATGGGTCTCACACACCCCCGGCTCTTTTGTTTTCAAGCCTAGGATTCTGCTGGGGTTGCTCCTAAAGTCAATTCCAAATCCAAGTGAAGTGATTTAGGAATGTTTCTAGAATGTGCTTTCCTGGGTGTCTGCAGCTATGGTGAGGTTGATGCACAGGCCCAGTCAATGGCAGGAAAAGGTACGGAAGTCTGGAATGAGGTCAGTCAGGCGCTCTGGCCAATTCAGGAGTGTCAAAGAATCCATAATAAGCGGAACACGGGGACTCTACCCGTGTGCTAGCTGTGTGACCCGGGGTAAGGCACTTCACCTTTCTGGGCGTCTGGTAGAATAAAGATGGCTGCAAATTCTTACATGACCCACTGAAAGCCGGTCTCTTTCTCCTCACCTCGGACCTGGGCAGGCTCTGTGTCTGCTTGACCAACGGAAGATGGAAGACGTGATGCTGTGTCAGTCTTAAGACGCTGAGAGCTTCCATTTCCTGTTTGGAATACTTGGCCTAGGAACCCAGCTACCACGCTATGGGTGACCCCAAGCAGCTCTGGGAGTGGTGCACACCGAGCAGAGTCAGCACCCCTGACTGAACTCCCAGCCGACAGCCAGCACCACCCTGCCGCTCAGATGAGGGAGCTGCCTGGGAAGGGGACCATCCAGCCCCACGCGGTGGCCCAGCTGATGCTCCAGGGAGCAGAGATGAGCTGGCACAACCCATGCCCACATCGTAGATCCGCGATCAAAACAAACGACCGTTGCCATTTTAAGTCATTAAGCTTTGGAGTGGTTTGTTATAAAGCAAAAGACACCCAGAAAGGAGGCTTCAGAACCCCACCTCCTTGGGCTTCTGTGAGGATTACATGACATGCCATTTATAATGTACTCAGCTCAATGCCTGGCACATAAATGTCCTCCATGAATGGCAATTATTCAGAAAAAATACAGCTGCTGGAGTTTCCTCCCAGGTATAGGGGAAATGGTTCACCTCCTTATCTTACAGGTTTTGCTTTTCAGACCAAGCTTTCTAAAGAGGCTGATGTTTCTTGTGGCTTCTTCATTAAGCGAGATGAAATGAAAAGCACTTAGCACAGAGCAGGGCATGTAGTAGTTGCTCAGCAAACGTCAAAAATCCTTCTGCTTTGATGTCCAGAAACCTCCACAGAAGCCCCAACTTGTCTCAAACCTCCACTCCCAACCCGCCTCCAGTCCACCATGTAACCCCTCCATCTGGGCAGCTCTGTCTGATCCTCAAACTCTCCAGGAACTACAAATTTTATTTCAGTTCCTTTGTATCCTGGCAGACATGGGGCTTCCATGATTCAAGGGGGACAGACGGTTGTCCTTGGCAAGAAAGCCTGAAATGGTATTGAATAATAAATAGAGAGCGGGTCTATATGCTTTTGGGGATGTATGCTTTGTGTGTGAGGGACCAAACCCATGACTTCTGGCTGTGGCAGGAAAAGGAAGGTTCCAATCTTGTAGAAAGACCCACATTTTGGAATTGAGTTGGGATCTCCAAGGTCCCTTGCTTCAAAAATCTGGTCTTCTATCATCATGAGGGACTAATCCGCGAAGCTGGATCAAAGCATGGTCTCTATGGGAAAATGCAGATTTTAAAGCAATCACTTTCATTCACTGATGAAAGAGCAGAATCAGGACTATTTTTTTTAGTACCCGAGACAGAAGGAGAATGCTGGGTTGGTAACGAAAAAATGCATCATGATTTATCAATACCAGCAGGCAGGAGCAGACTGCATTTCCCAGTAGTGAAGAAGGTGCTGGGGGCTGTGGCCACAGCCGAAAGAGCAGCTGTGCTCCAGTCCGAGTGCTCCCTGACAGGATTATCCACCCCTCGCTTAAATGATGGCATGCTCAAATTCAAGACCGGAATAATGGAGCCACAGTGTGCTGAGGCAGATTTTCAAATAGGAGGCTGTGGTTTTCAGCTAGACAAGGTACTAAAAAACCAAAACAACCCCCCCACCAAAAAAAAAAAAAAACCACTCTTTTTCTTTTTAATTGAAGAAGCTTTATGAGAAATATAATGAGGCATTTATAAAACAAGCCAACAAACCCAAAACAATTTTATTTCTCTTCCTCTTTCAGGGAACAGGATCAACTTGCCCTCTGCCCATTGACTAGATCAAAATGATTGCAACTCGTGAAAACATGCTATTGGTTCGGAGACGTGGTTGGTTCTTCTCTGGAGAAGAAAACACTGATGGTTGTTTTTTGGGTGATCGGGCAATGGGGTGACATGTCACACCTACGGGATGTCTCATGTGGGTGGTCATCACTCCTACGGTGAATTCCCGTGTGCCACAGCTCCCTCCCCACACCCCCAACTCTGAGCACTTGCTTGTTTTCTCATTCCCTACTTGAAGTTTTGTTTCCATACTGAATAGAGAGAGAAGCGACATGGGAAAGAGGAACGGATGGAGGAGGGAGCATACAAATACGCCAAAGTGATAAAACCAGTTTAGAGCTTCCAGAAAACTTCTAGAAACAAACAAAAACAATGGAGTCCATCAGTTCAGGAAGGGAAGGAGGAGAGAAGTGGAAGACCACAGGCATGAAAACCTTCATAGAAAATGGCTCAGTGTGCTTTCCAAATAATTCCATGAGAGCAAAGGAAGCCCTTGAAGAGAGGTAATAATGTGCAAGAAAGGACCGTGTTGGGAGCCTGGTGTGGACGCTTGCAGAATCTCAGGTTTCTGGGTTTGAGCGATGAGAAGCATTGGATCTGGAGCCACCCAGGCCTCCGTTCTGATGGGGGTGGTGGGGAAGAAGAAAGGGAGGGTAGAGCGGGAGAGTCAGCAGCGTCCACGCCAGGTGCAATTACAAGCAAATTCAGACAGGAAAAAACAGATGCTGGCGTGCCAGAGAGGGGGCGCGGGGTCAGAGTAGACCCTTAACGCGAGTGCAGGGAATGCAGTGTGGACTCAGAAACTCAAGCACAAGGCCTATCCCCCACTGGCCAACATCCTGAGGACCGCAGACAGTCATGGGCCCTACATTTCAAGAGAGATGTGGATCCTGGAGAACATTCAGGAAATGCCACACCAACAATGAAGGTGATACACAGGAGGCTGACTGTAAAGACGGTGCCGTCCTTGGGACGTTTACGGTGGCCAGGAGATGCAGGAATGCTGGGCACACTTGGCCTCAGGGAGGGAGGAATCCCTGGCTGGGCCGGTGCAGGCAGGGAGCCCATGAGACAGGCCACAAGTGGTCTTCTGGTATGGCGTCCCAGAGCTCAACGGCCGAGCCTGCCGACCTAGGTACCACAAATAGGGTACAAGCGTGTAGAGGTGCAGGGGCCCCAACCCTCGGGGGGCTGGATGGAGCCCAGAGGTGCCTGGCTGGACCTTCAGGGTGGCTGTCTCCAGCCACAAAGAGCCTCAGCTGTTTCCTGCCCCGCCCTGACCCCCCCGCCCCCGCTCCGTGCTCTGAACAAATGACCACGTGCAATGCACACTGGCATGACATGACAAGGGATGAGAAGCACTGCCATGGGCAAGATGGTGGGGATGTGGGTGGGAGACGAAGGGCTGAGGGAGAAACCAGTTCCGCTTCCAATCGGTCCACACAGATTGCTTGCATAAAGGGAAATCAACTCAACAGCATATACCCATCCTCTTTTTACTTAAATGGCTTCAATCCAAGCTTTGGAGACCCAGAGAAATAATGAAGCCAAGCAAAACGGGGGCAAACGGAAAAGCCGGGGCAGCCAGACATCTCTTCAGCCTGGCCACTGTAACAGGTGCTGGAACAAAAGGCCAGTGGGAAGTCCACCAAGCTGGTACAGCCATAGATGGAGGTTTATTCCAAAATCAATCAGTCCCGTCTAGTTGAAAACAAGGGACGGCTATTATCTAGGGAAGCACAGGGACCCAGCGCTCCTCCCACTCCTGGACCGGGTTTATCCTCTCTGACAATCCAGCCCAAAGGCCTCAAACGAAAGCTGCTAATTGTTGTTAACGACGTGGAAATCCCAGGATGACAGACCACTGGCCCATCAGATCGGGGGTCCTTGAGCCACCTCCTGAGACACGGAAAGCTGTGACTGAAAATGGGCTTAAAGCAGAGTGGTCCTTCCCTTGTGTCCGAGGATGGATTTGAGGAGGAGGAGGCAGAGTTGGAAGAGGAAGAGGTGGGAAAGGTGAGAGGACATTCGCTCAGCAGGTAGAGAAGCTATCAGACCATCTCCTGCCTCAGTTTCCCTCCAGGAGCACTAAAGATTCTAGCCACTGGCAGAAGCCAGGCACGGAGCTGAGTGCCTCCTACTGAACACCTTGGCAGAGGGGGGAGCCTAGAACCCTGCTCTTTTGGAAGAGGAGGCAGAGAGCAGAGAACCACCCCCACCTGAGGCCTCTAAGAAAGATGGAGCTGAGATCTGGATCTCTTTTTCAACGGCATAGTCAGCCTGGGACCATGCCAGGATTTGAGCAAGGTCGGTTCTATGAGGAATGCTACGCTGGGCAAAGGTGACTTCTGATTGTCTGACAAGCTCACCTCCTCCTCTTCTCTCTCTCTTTTTTTTTTCTTTTCTTTTCCTTTTGCATAAATGTTGATTGAGTCCCTGCCATGTGACGGTCATCATGATACTAGACGCCAGTGACAATCTGACATCCAGCATCATAATGCCAGGCACATAGTAGGTTCTCAGTTCCCATCCCTCAGAATCCCACCAGCTATCCTTCCAGGCTACTCCTTCTTCATCCCAGGCACCCAGCTCACACAGATGGCCCAGCGCTCTCAGGCCCAACGTGGTAATCAGGTAGCGTGACAAACTGTTCTGTTCTCAGGAGAGAGGCTACTTTCAGCAGATCATGAATGATGCAGAACTTTCAGCTTCATTCCCTCTTGTCATTCCCACTGTCCTTACTCTACCCCTCATTGCTGTTCATCAGGATTTCCCCGTTGGCCTCCTTGACTAAATTCAACTTCAACCACTTTGACCGGGCATGGACTGTGTGCTAGTATTCACGCCCTCCTCTAGAGAGAGGTGAGACAGAGGCAGAGAGACAAATAAGTAAAATGCTGGCACATCCTCTGAAAAGCTCACAGTCCCCTGCAGGAGAAATACACATAGACATTTAAAATACACTACGGTAAGTGCTATAACCAACACACTTCTAAAAGGTGATGAAAACACACATTAAGGAAACAATTAAATCTAACTGGGGTAGGTGGGTAAGCCAAAGAGAGAGAGGATAATGTGTGAGCTGGGCTTTGAGAGATGAGTAGGAGTTCTCCAGGCGGGCAAGGTTTGGGATGTCAGGCAGAGGTGAAACATAAACAATGGATTGGGGGTAAGAACATGGAATAATCTAGTAAAGGCAAGAGCTTCTCTGTGGGTTGAGCATCAGGGGCAGAGGTGAAAGGCGTGGAGGAGAAATGGTTGGATATAAGGAGGAGGCTGGACATGGATTTAAACATCCTACACCATTCTATGGATCATGGCCTCATTCTATGGGAAGTAGGGAGCCATCAGAGATGTCTTCTAAAGTTTTATTGAGATATAACTCACATACCATACAACTGACTCTCTTCAAGTGTACAGTTCAGTGGTTTTTAGTGTATTCACGGAGTTGTGCAACTATCACCACAACCTAATTTTAGAACATTTTCACCATCTCAAAAGAAACCTTGTGCCCATTAGTAGCCACCCCCATTCCCTGTCACCACTACCCTGTCTGCCCTTGGTAACCACTAATTTATTTTGTGTCTCTACAAATTGGCCTATTCTGGACATTTCATATAAATCCAGTCATATGATATATGGTCTTTTGACCAACTGAGCCACCCAGGCGTCCCGATATATGGTCTTTTGAGACTGGCTTCTTTCACTTAGCGTAACATTTCCAAGGTTCATCGATGTTGTAGCGAGTATTTGTACCTTATTCTTTTTTATGGCCACATAAGAGTCCATTGTATGGATAGACCACATTTTGTTTATCCATTCATCAGTTGATAGACATTGGGTTGTTTCTACTTTTTGGCTATTGTAGTCTAGGTTTTATTCCTTACCCTCTCGAAGACTTAGTCAACAGTAGGTTTCCTGAAGCCCAAGCAAGTAGATCAGCAACTCAAGAATAAAAACATCTACATCAGGGGTCAACTGGCTCTTGAGACACCCATGACCCTTGCCTTAAATCATGATGTTCTTCTTGCTCTATTTGGACTCTCACACATTTATTGGACCATAGTCCTAAGTGCTATGTGTGCCAGAGGCGGCCACGGTCTTGCCCTCAAAGAAACATACCGAGGGGGACAAATATGCACACAGAGCTGTAATACCAAAGCTGCCACAAAGCCATCCTGCCTCCTGGACTTCCATTATTCCCACAGCTGCACTACAACATGTTCTGCCTTTTCCTAGCATTGTGGAAATGCTAAGAAATGAGGGGCAAGAACAACATGGCTGCCGGAGAAGCAGCACTGGAGAAACAGAAAGGTCCTCCAAGTCCAAGTTAGTGGCCAAAAGCTACAACGTCACTGGTTGGAAACTGAGAGGCACAAATACAGCTCTAGATCCACTGAAAGTTGAAAATCACTGCCCTGGGGGGAACGGTCAAGGTGACTGGCCTAGCTCTAGATGAGGAGGAGGTGAGTGGGGCAGGCTTGGAGAGCCCTCAGTGCTCTGAGGGGATCTTCTCTATGTCCTTCACCTCCCCCACCACCTCCAAAGATGACAGCATTTAAAAGATGGGCAGTGGGCCTTGTAGGCTAAGTCCTACAGGGGCTTGGCAGAATTTTAGGACTCAGACAAAAAAATTTCCTCCCCGAAAAGCTATTGTCTGTGAATCAGAATCCCCCACTCCTGGATCTGGACAGAACCGACCCAGCTTCCTGAATCTGCAGGCTGGTAACGATAATCTGGGGCTGCATCCAAGGACTGAATAAGGTAAGGCCAGGCAGGGGCCCCACAGCGGCTGACCCAAAGAGTCAAGTGAAGCGCAGCTTCCCTCTCTTCTCCAAGAAAAGCCTCTCTCGTCCTTCACCTACATCCTCTTTCTCCAGACAGTTGGCGAAGATCCACACCAAACTGGAAGGACCTTAGAAGAAGTGAACGTTCTACCCTATGTTTCTGAAACAATCAGTTTGACTTGAATTTCCCCATCTGAATATTGGGCGAGAAAAGCCACGGACACCTCTGTCACCAAGGGAAGTCCAGGTCCGGAAGCCCATGTCTCACGTCTAACTTTGTCCACACAGCAGCATTCGGGTCACACGGCGGCCACGCGTGGGAACTGCGTTGGTTCACAGACGGGAGATGAAACTGGCATCTGAGGATGGCACGTGCAAATACCGACCACCACGCCCCCGGAGCCCTGCGGCCCCTCATCTGCAGTTACAGTGACTCTGACTGCATTAAAAACAAATCCCACTCATGGAAAGAAAAGGAGCCACGAAACATGAGAAGGTCAGGTAATATTCGGTTACTTAGAAATATAAATTAGGAGAAAAAAAGCAAATACCAGGTTGTTTTAGAAGTATTTCCCTTTGTTTTTAAGCAACATTTTGCAATGACATGAGGCAGAAAGGAGGCTCTAAGAGGCTCAAGGATGATCGGGAGTGGTTGCTACTGACCTGCTGTAGACACTGGCCTAAGGAGGGAATGCCACCCAGGTCCTGGAGTCAGGGTGCTCTCCCTTTTGGGGATGAGTCCCCTGAGGCTACTGTCTCCAAGCTGAACCCGTCCACCATCCCAGAATTCTGAGCACAGTGTGCCTAGACGTGGGTGCCGTACGACTAGCCCGGAGGAAAGCCAGGTGCAAGGTTTGGACTGAGCCTGGAGCACCAAAATGGCAGCCCTTGGCCTGGGAGGGACCTGGGCCCTGGATGCAGAGAGGAAGCCAAGCAGGACAGGGAGCCTGTGACTCGTCCCTGGGATGGCCCAAGCCACACAGAGAAGAAACCGGGCCCGCAGGAAGACGCAACAGGACAAGAGAGGAGATAAGAATGTCTGAGGGGCCAGTTAAGCCACAATCCCACAGAATTCCCCTCTGTTACATCCTCTCAAAGTGTTGGTTAGGGGAGTTAGTGACCAAGGCAGGAAGAATAATAAGATTTCATGCCATGGCTTCCAAGAGGAAGGGCGAACCGTTCCCGGGGATGTGGATTACCCCAGAGTGTCATAAAGCAGTCTGTGGTCCCTGGGGAGGGGTCCACGAACAGCCAGCCTGTCAGTGGGGCTACGGACATTCGTAAGGCTGGCTGGCAGGCCGCGCTGCTACCCATCTACCAGGCCTCAGCGGCCACAGGTCTTTCTTGGAGGTAAGCAAAGATTGCAAATACCGATTAACTCACGTATACAGCACAGAGAACACCAAGCCAGATACTCAGATAACGAATATGTGATAAAAAAAAAAAAACAACACATCTTTGAGCTCAGATGCCACATGTAGTTTTTATAATTTCCATTTTCCCAAATTTTCTAAGATCTTTCAGCAACCAAATACCCCACTTACGTGAGCGAAAATGCCCACTGAATAAACACTGAGGGAACACTTTTCAACGGCGCTGGCAAGAAGTGAGAGTGTGGGGGGAGATGTAGGTACAGGGTTTTCTTTCTGGAGAGAGCGCCGGAATGGAAGAGAACCTATTTTATGTAATTTTGTTCTGTTGTGAAAGGTAAGGCTGCCGCCAAATGCACTTTGGTTCTCTGCTCTTGCCTAACAGCAGATATCTGAGGAGCAAGGTGCCAAAAGTGCAACCCAGCACAGTTCTCGAAATTACCTCTCTGAATAAAACCAAAAGTTCAAAAAGTCAAAAGGGCTGGCGTGAGCTCAGAGAAGAGGGAACAAAGGTAGCCGGGGGGAAAAGGGAAAAGAAAAAAAAAAAAAAGCACTGAAGAAATCTGAGTGTGCTTTTGTGTCTTGTGAGGACCCGGAGAGGAGCGGGGCCAAGAGCAGGGGTGGGGGTACAGGTCGGGCTGGGGGGCTGGAGGCCCCCCAGCATCAGAGACACCTCACTTACCAGCATCACACATGTCCCTACAACTGCATTCTGCTTCACACAACTTTGCCCCTTTTAAGGTAGCTTGAGACCATCACTCCAATCACTGCATTTTCTCCTTGAAAAGCTCTTGTGATTCCAGACCCTCTAACATCAGTATGGCGTGAATTCATCCACAGACACCGTGCTGATATATGATGAAAAAGCTCATCTCCGCTTGGCGATGAAAGAGAGAGGGAGCCAACTTCTAACAAGGATCCTGACTAAAGTGACCTAAGATTGCACTAATGTTTGAATATAACTCAGTGGTTGTTTGCAATGAGCAAACTGAATCCCAGCAATTATTAACCTGGCCAGAGTCAAAAAGTAAGCTCATAAGGGGAGTTGTTATTCCAAAGGTATAGACTTTCAGTTTTGAAAGATGAAAAGGTTCTGGAGATCTACTGTACAACAGTGTGCAAACAACAGTACTGTACACCGAAAAGTGGTTCAGAGGGTCAATTTCATGTGTTTTTTACCACAATAAAAAATAAATAAAATTTACATTTCTAAATCAAAAAATATTAACAGAATGCCTTATTCATTCCATGCCCTGCACTTGGCTACAACCACAGTATACTAATTAAATTGAATTTCCTATCACAAAAAGAGAGAGCAAGAGAGTGCAGTGCGCAAGCTAGCTAAGAAAAGGGCTACTCTGATTTCAAGATCTGCTCTAAGTTCCAAGCAGAACAAATAAGGAGAAAAATGTAAGACTGGAAAACCCAAACAGGTTTGATTTCCCTGTCACATCCCACCATGTCACTACTTACATGGCAATGAGAGCATTTTTACTTTATAAATCTTCACATGATAACTTTCAGATAGGTGATTCAAAGCTACAGGGATGACGATCCCAAAGCAGGTGGGGATGGGGTGATGTCCGCTCCTGCCTTCAGTTAAGACCTTGCCACCTCTTCTGCCCAGGCCTTCAGCAGGGAGTAAGATTTACGCATCACATTGTGGCTTAGTCGCCTGGCGGAGCCGCCGTGATCAGGTATTTTGTTCCAGTTTTGACTTGCTTACAGAACTTTAGACTAGCATGTGAGTGGGCTCCCAGTCTAGGAAGTACAGTGTTCTATTCAACTAGCACTTGCGTATTAGTTTGCTAGGGCTGCCTTAACAAAGTACACTTAATCGAGCGGTTTAAAACAACAAACACCGACTGCCTCACAGAGGTGCTGAAGTCCACAATCAAGGTGCTGGTGGTCTTGGTTCCTCCCGAGGGCTCTGAAGGAGAAGCTGCGCCATGCCTCTCTCCTTGTAGCTTATAGACACATCATTCCAATCCCCCATCTTCACACGGCCTCCTCCTTATGATGGCACCAGCCAGAGTGGATTAGGGGCCCACCTCACTCCAAAATGACCTCATCTTAACGAAATCCATCTGCACAGATCCTGTTTCCAAATAAGGTCACATTTTGAGGTACTGGGAGTTAGGATTTCAACATATCTTGCCGGGAGGGCCACAAGTCAACCATAACAGCTTCTCAGAAGACGATCACCAGATCACCGTCAGCAGCAGCATCTGGGAATTTGTTTAAAATGCCAATTCTTGGGTGCCACTCAGACCCACCGAATCAGAAACTCCGGAAGTACAGCCAAGTAATGTACACTTTCATAAGCCTTCCAGGAGATTCTGATGCATGCTGAAGTTTGAGAACCACTGTGTTAAACCACACTATACATTAAAAAAAATCACTTTCCATGCTAAGTGTGTGTCTTGCCCTTCTGGGCTGTCTGCAACTGTATTTATCACACACTGCTTCTCCCACAACTAATATTTAACTGCTATAATAAAACAGACTGGAGTCTCAGGTCTCTGCAGATATGGCCTTCAGATAGGTTTTATTTTTTCTGTTTATGAATACTATGAACTGCCAATGTTGAAAGCCTAGATTATACACTTTTCTTGGAAAAAATTACAAGATTTGGCAACACTAGATCTAAAATTGCACACGGCAGCAATCAACTGATTGGTCTGATGTGGGGCATCGGGATTCCGGCTGAGCCACAGTCCCCACCGCTCCCCGATGCCTCCCCAACCCTGAGGCTTCATGCAGACCACACCTGCTCACTTACATCACCTCTCTGACCTCTGAGGCCGTTGGGCTTGAACCATGTCTAGACAGAGGAGAGCTAGAGAGAAAAATGCACCACTATCTACAGCCTAAAATACATAGTTATTTCTAAGCAGCAAGTTTAAAAATGGAATTCTAGAAGCTGATTAGCACTGACTTTTAAGTTCTGAGAGCTTAGTTTCGCTTTCTACGAGGTAACAGGTTACGAAATGAGTCAAGTACCGACCTCAAAGTTTTGTTGTGGCTTGCCCATGGGACAATGCGCAGGTGAGCGACAGCAGAGTCAGAGGAGAGTTCCGGATTGGCATGGCTTCACGAGGGAACAGTGGGACGGGGAAGGCATGAAATCGTGATCAGACATCACGTACGCCTCCTCTGTGTGCATGCTGTGCTGAGCTGCAACAGCAGGTCGGCTGCGAAACAAACGATTCTTTCCCAGTAGAACAGGTTTGCGGGGTGGGGGACTTCATTCTTTAAAGCTACTTGCAAGGCTTACAAAATTCTTAAAGGGCAGATCCTAGACCAGGATTTGATAACTGTGCCTTTAACACAGACACCAGGTAGTTTCTTCAAAGGACAGAAAAGAGGCCATTTCCGTAGCCCGCCCAGGTCATGGGAGGCAGTTGGTGAAAAAGGGAAGAGAGTGGTGGCTTGGGGTGTCTTCACCTCAGCTGTAAGGATGGGCTTGGAGTCTGTCGGTGACAGCTCACACATATAAGTGGGAGTCAGGCACAAATTTTCAAGGAGGGGAACACGTTTCATCAGAAAGCCTGAAGGAAGCTCTACTTACCAGGGAGTTCATCCCAAAGCAATAAATCAGACAAGTATATCCACTGAAAGATTACTGAACCCAGGGATTCAGACAAGTGGCCACTATACCATCATAGGGTTATTTTCTCACAAATTCATACATTTGATTCTCTCCTGAACCACCACTATGCCTCAGCATTCTTTTCTTAAAAAAAGATTTATTTATTTATTTATCAAAGAGAGAGAGAGAGAGAGCACAAGAGGGAGCAGCAGGCAGAGAGAGAAGCAAGCTCCCTGCTGAACAGGGAGCCCGATGTGGGACTCGATCCCAGGACCCTGGGATCATGACCTGAGCCGAAGACAGACGCTTAACCCACTGAGCCACGCAGGCGTCCCTGCCTCAGCATTCTTAAGAAAGAAAAGAAGAGATGGAATGTGTCACTGATGGCTAATCTTCCCTTAAAGCTAACAGAACTTAGAAAAATAATTTCTTCCAAGACGAAGATGACTATCTCTCCCAGGCAGACCTAATATTTTCAATTGTCTATTAAAAATTAAAACACCTCTGTATACATATACCACATCTTCTTTATCCATGCATCTGTTGATGGACATTTAGGTTCTTCCCATAGTTTGGCTATTACGGAATATTATGCAGCCATCAAAAAAAAAATGAAATCTTGCCATTTGCAACGATGTGGATGGAACTAGAGGGTATTATGCTAAGCGAAATAAGTCAATCAGAGAAAGACAAGTATCATATGATCTCACTGATATGAGGAATTTGAGAAATAAGACAGAGGATCATAGGGGAAGGGAGGGAAAAATGAAACAAGACGAAACCAGAGAGGGAGAAAAACTATAAGAGACTCTTAATCTCAGGAAACAAACTGAGGGTTGCTGGGGGGAGGGGGTGGAAGGGATTGGGGGACTGGGTGATGGACACTGGGGAGGGTATGTGCTATGGTGAGCACTGTGAATTGTGTAAGACTGATGAATCACAGACCTGTACCCCTGAAACAAAAAATACATTATGTTAATAAAAAAAAATTAAAACACCTCTTCATGGCAAAGTAAGTATACACCAATGGGACAGGCTTGTGATGTCTAAACAAGGGTACACTTTCCTTCTGACTGTATCAGTCAGGGGTCTCCAGAGAAACAGAACCAAGAGGAGGTATGTGTACATATGTGGAGAGAGCAGGGATTCATTCTAAGGAACTGGCTTACATAATCACGGAGGCTGACAAGTCTCCAGATCTGCAGGGTGAGTGGGCTGAACCTGGCTAGAGACCCAGGAGAGCCGATGGTTCAATGCAGTCCTAAGGCAGGAAAACGCCAACGTCCTAGACTCCAAGGCCATCTGGTAAGAGGAAATCCCTCTTCTTAGGGGTAAGGTTCCCTTTTATTCTACTGGGGCCCTCAACTGATTGGATGAGGCCCACCCACCCTGGGGAAGGTGATCTGTTTTATTCAGTCTACTGATTCAAACGTTAATCTCATTCAGAAACACCCTCAGAGACACAACCTGGAATAATGTTGGATCCAACGTCTGGACACCCCCATTGACACATAAACGTCACCATCACAACTCCCCATGTGCCCGGTGGGTGACAAGACAGGGACAATCAGCTCAAGGGGTGCTGGAAGCTGTGAAGGGCAAATACTCAGGGAGGAGAAAGATGCGGCTGACCCCATGGGGAAAGGACGTCTTCTCGGGCCTCTCCTGTTCCTTCCATCTAAAGGCCACTCTTGGTGGGCTCCCTCAACCTTTAATCAAGGTCACCACGATGTGCCACTCTGCATCTCCTAGAACGGCTACAGTTCTAGCGCTGACCCTGTCAAATACCGACACTTCCAAGTGCTGGTGGGGCACCTGGACCTCCCAGCCTTTGCTGGAGGGACTGCTATCCTGTGCGGCCACTTCAGGAAACCGCTCAGCAGTTTCTCATAAAATTACACATGCAGTTACACACTCATGGGTATTCATCCAAAATAAATGAAAACTTGGGGCGCCTGGGTGGCTCAGTTGGCTCAGCCTCTGACTCGGGTTTTGGCTCAGGTCATGATCTCAGGGTTGTGGGATCGAGCCCCGTGTCGGACTCTGCACTTGGCGGGGCTCTGTTTCAGATTCTCTCTCCCTCTCCCTCCTGCTCTTGCTCTCTCTCTCTCAAATAAATAAGTAAATCTTAAAAAAAAAAGAAATGAAAACTCGAGATCGAACAAAAGCCTGTAAGTGAATGTTTATAGCAGCTTTATTCATGATCACCAAATACTAGAAACAACCCAAATGTCCTTCAGGGGGTAAGTGGACAAACACGCATCCATGTAGCAGAATCCCACTCAGCAATAAAAAGGAGCGAAACACACGTGTATGAATCTCGAAAGTAATATGCTGAGTGAAAGAAGCCAGTCTCAAAAGGCTGAATATTGTATCATTCTATTTATAGGACATTTTTGAGAAGACAGAAGAACTTAGCGGTTGCGAGGAGGTAGGGGGCAGAAGGTGTTGTGTGACTATAAAGGAATGAGACAAGGGAGCTGGGGGGCAGGAGATGGGACTATTCTGAATCCTGATTTAAACGTGTGTTAACGTCCTAAGACTTGCACACCCCTCCTCCAGCATCAGATTAACTATATGATATTTTAAAAAATTGTAAAAATCAAGTGGTTAAAAAAAAATAGTTGTATGTCACCCAACTGATGCACAGGATAAATGGACCTAAGGGGAAATGTCTATGGTACGGGGTCAGGCATCAGCAGCTGAGTCCAGGACATGCCCAGGCCAGGGGGAGCCAGAAGGGCCGGAAGGCACAGCATCACCCTACAGCGCGGGTATAAAGAGGATAAGCGACATTCTTGAGTCACTGGGCACAACCTAATAATTCTCTGAAAAGGCAAAACAGCTGTGATCTGTAACATTTCTTCCCCAGGAATTTTGTATTCGTAGCCTCTTACAACAGCCTTAAGACAGGAAATGCAGGCTTATGGACAGTAAAGGATTGGCCTGGATTTTGATCTCGGTTCCGTCTGGTTCGCGAGTCGCCACATAAAGCAAGGATTACACTGTGACATGTCTCTCTCCTTGGCTGTACCCCAGCAAGTCCCTTAATCCCCTGTGCTCTTAAAGCCCAGCTCTTCCTGAAAGCAGGGGTTCTCAACGGGGAGAAGGGGGTGTTCTGCCCCCAGAGGACACGTGGCCTTGTCTGGAGACAGTTTTAGTTGTCAAAGCCCGTGGGAAGGGTGCCACCAGCATCTATGGGTAGAAGCCAGAGATGCTGCTAAATATTACACAAGGCACAGGATGGCCCCTGAACAAAGAACTATCCAGCCCCCAATGTCTGTAGGGCAGAGGTTGAGAACCTTCTGGTTTAAAGGGAGGAAGGAAAGATGTCCACGAATCAGACGCTGTGCTAGGTATCGTCCAATTCTCAAGTCACTTATTTCCTCAAGACCCTGTGGGGGTAGCTATCATGACCCCAATTTATAATTAAGCAAGTTGCTGCTCAGACCCATAAAAAAAAGTACCCACATCCCAGTGACAGACAAGAAGCTGTGGGCACCCTCAGGCCCCTGTGAGGGCAAAGCCCAGAGTGCCTGCAGTGTGGGGCCCCTGGGGCTAGGCTGGGCCCTCCATAAAGCCCCCTTCACTTCCTTCCATCCCATCTGGTCTCAAAAATCACCTCCTAACCCTAAGAGATCTGCAAACACGAGGAGCTGTTTGGCTGGCAGAAGAGCAGATCAGAATTCCAGAGGCCCCAGGAAACCAGCAAGGCCTATCAATGCTTAAGAACCACCCAGGACTAGTGTGTCACCCTGGCTTCTTCTGCTCCATCCGTGGTTCCTGCCCTCAAGGCCCTGATGCCTCCCCTCTGTCCCCACAGCCCAGAGGCATCCCCAGCCAGGTGCTCCTTGGGAGCTTCCTCTCCTCCCCACCAGCCGGCTTCTTTGCGAGGGGTGGGACGCTCAGACAGGGGCCTGGGGACAGAGAGACGCATCACAGAACAACACGCTACAGTCCGTTGCCCATAACCACATCCGACAGGCAGGGCCTGCCCAAGAAAATAAGTGAACGGCTTTAAAAACAAGTCCTATAATCATCTCTGAGTGATGCTCGTTCAATTTTACCCTCTCATGTAATTAGAGTTGACAGTTCCAACAGCTGAGAATGGAGGTGGGGGGGCTAAGATGGAGGGAGGAGGAAGAAAAGTAGAAAAACCAAGGGAAGGCAGAGGAACAGCGAGAGGAGAAAAAGAACATAAGCTTAAAGTTGATCAGACAGCTCAGGAATCAAATGACGTCATGACAAAGGAAGAGGAAACCCCAAGATTTGGGGACCCTCTTGCAAATCGGGTGGCACTACATTCATGGAAGCCGCTCTTCAGCATCATTCTAGAGAACCTCAGACGGGTCTCGGGGCAGGCAGCACGCGGTTGTTCTCGGATTTGGCAAAGCAGAGCTCATTCCTGTCCCGCCGCAGGGCAGCCGTGGGCGGACCCCAACGGTCCTGACCCCCCGACCCTGTGCCTCCCCGGCCCTGCCACAGCCACGCAGACAGCACTCACAGTTCTAAGATCAGGATGACATCTGTCTTGTTCTCATAAACCTCATGTAGGGTGATGACGTTGGGGTGCTGGATCTCCTTCAGGATGCTGACCTCCCGCTCGATGTCCTCGCGGCTCACGCCCCGCCGGCTGGATTTCGTCCTCCTTTTCTTGATAAACTTGGCGGCATACTGTAGACCAGTGCTTTTCTCCCGGCATTTCTTCACGACTGCAAACTGCCCACTGCAGACAGAGGATGAGAGGTTACAGGTCATTTACACATTTCTTTATTGCTCCCTACAAAACCCAGGATTTGAGCACGGATGCGGCAAGGATGTGGCATGGTATGACCAAGGAGGGGCCACGGAATGGGGAGTAGGAAAGTCCGTAGTGTGGGAAATAAACAAATCAAGCAGGGTTATTTCTTAAGTACGTTTCCATTTCATTAAACCTGTTTCTTTAAGAATAATGTTGCAAGCAATACAGATAATCTTGTCTTGAAGAATATTTTATTGAATGGGGAATGATGCCTCCATTTCTGTGCTTCCTTCCTCCCTCCCATTTCAGACTCTGGGATAGCAGGAAGGAGCTCCCCAACCTGACCTCCTTCTGACAAGCCTTTCTCCTGTATGTCCAGGGAAAACAAGGGATCAAGATGAGCGAACTGAGAAAAATACATAGAGCCCTGCTTTCAGTGACCTATTTCTAGCACCAATATTTATCAATTTAAACATCCAGAATAAAAAAAAAAGCTTTGTATTTTGTTCACACCTCAGGGATTGATGAGCCACACACACTTGATATTTGTTGGTGACTTCTCCAGCATCACCGCCCTCTCTCCTTCCTAGGGATCCTGCACTTCTCAGGAAGCTGACTCCACACCCCACCTAGAGATATGCATCTTGTGACCTAGGCTAAGCCAATCAGTGTACTGTATCTTCCTGGCTCCAGTGACAGGCACATGACCTAAGTAAGACCTTTTGGAGAATGCAGAGACAAAGACCTTTTCTGAGACTCTTCTCTCTTCTGGATGTGAACACTTAACTACATGACCCCAGTCACTGCTTCCAGCCATCGTGGGACCAGGGGGAGGTCCACTCTTGGTTTAAAGCCAACCATTGCAGAGGCAGAGCCAGTAGAAGAAAAGGAACCAGGTTTGTGGTAACACTGTGAAATGGCTGGATCAACCCTAGCCTGAAAACCATCTGCCTTTGGATTTTTCAGCAACAGAAGCCAATAAATTCCCTTTACTGCTAAAGCCAGTTTGATTTGGGCTTTCAATTTCTTGCAGAGGAAAGCATCCTATACATCCTATGCCACGGCATGGAACCAGAGCTTCCTACCTATACATAAAAGAATAACAGAACTTAACACTAAATGATAAAATGAATACATAAGCAGGGAAAGTCTTGAGAGGTCAGTAAGCTACCCTGAAAGTAAGTGAAACACAATACAAAGGACCCTTCCTGTATTAATGCTGGCACCTCGCTTCTTCCCCAGAGCCCAAAGTAGGGTGGATCCACCCATCACAGGATCTGTATATTTCTTGGCAGATGCTGGAGAACTGCTATATAGAGAATTATCACAGTTATTTTTAACTAGCTTTATTCTCACATGAAGACAAAAGGGGGAGAGAAAATCAAATGAACAGTACCATTTCAATGTTAAAGAATGGATACTTGAATACATTACTCATTTACGGTAGCAGCAGAGGTCAGTGAAGAAAAACACACAGTAAAGGATTATTTCTTTGGCACTGCCAGATTTTTGCACGACAGGTTATTAAGACTCTCTTTCCCCCTGCAGCAGAATAGAGAGGCTGAAGATAAATCACACCAGAACGATAACACCAATTGCCTGTAAACTCACGACCTTAAAGAGCCATGGGATCTGTTATGACTGTATTACAACATCTTCAGTTTTTTTCTGCAGAGCAAAGAATTGGGCTTTTTCTCTCTTGGAGGGTGGAAGTGGGCAGCAGAGATGGGGCTTATGGGGAAGGAAAACAGCCTGACTATAGAACAAAGTCAGCTACTACTTTGCAGAGTCTGATGAAGTGGTACTTACATTCCCCCTTCTCACAAAGAGGGTATCACGTCCCAGCTGAGAGCTCCCAAGGGGTCCCAGGATGTCGGGTGGGGCAGTGCCCTGGTCCAACCCAGGACCTCCGACCCACACACAACCCATGCTTCCAGGGGCTGGCCCATGAATGCCTGTCAGGCAAGCACTGTAACTTTTCTCAGGGGCTGTAAAGATTCAAGACAGCCTCAATGGTTTGAATCACGCTGATTTAAACAACAAAACCAAAAAGCTAGGAGAGACTCAAAGAACGTAAATGCAAGCCTAAATTCAAAGACTATCCCAAACTGTTTTTCCTGCCAAATGTTCCATGCTGACCTTTCCCCTTTTAATTATGGGAAGGTGAAAGCATCAAGGCCCACCCATCCTCGTGGCTGGGCCAGCGGGAGGCCCTGCACCCCCTGTGCGTCAAGGCCAGGAGTTTGTGCACAGGCCCAAGCTGACTGCATTGCCCACATTTGCAGTGAAACATCTGGAACCCACTCCTTCACCAGTCAGTCGACCTCACTCACACTTCCGGGTCCCCACGAGGGGAAAGCAGGTAGGAATGAGGGCCTGCAGGTGGGATAGAACCCCCTGCCCAGGAGAAGATGTGTTTCTAATCCCATGGCTGTGGCTAAGGTCCCGACTAACGCTGGCTGCAGATGGTCGAGAAGGTGTAGACTAATTTCAAGGACCACTTTTCTACACCCATCTCAATGCTATCTTTAAAGACACCTTTCCTATTTATCTCTGACTATCCAACATCTGCCCCACCTCCTTGCTCCGACCAGTGCTCTTTCCTGCACCTGAATCCACCGAGCACCTCGGATGTTTTCTGCCTATTTCTTGCCCATTTCCACTCCTCCCAAGACTGCAGCTCCACGAGGACAGAGGCCTGTCAGGCAGATCTCTCATCCCCCGAGGCACGGGATGCAGGGCTCCTCCAGGAGCTCATGCATGATGCCTATGCGCGGCTCTTGACTTCTGGATCCTAAAAACCAGAGGTGTTAACCAAAGACACTTCACTGTAATTCTGTAGCTCTGTGTGGGGCTGAGGGCACAGGCTGCCTGTTTGAGCTGGTGCCCCGCCCCACCTACTAGCTACGTAACTGGGGGCTTACATCCTCCTTGACCACTCTCTGCCTCAGTTTCCTTATCTGCCAAGTGGGTAGAATAAAAGTGCTTACCCGGGAGGGTTCTTGGGGTGGAAAGGACAGATTAAATGAGCTAATAATACAGGGAAAGTGACTGGAACAGCGCCCAGCAGTATTATGTCTTCAACGACTATTCGCTATTACTCATCTTCGGCAACGGGAGCCACCGTCACAAGCTCACACTCTGTGCGTCAAAGCTCAAAGTGCTGCAGTAGGCCTCCAAGTATCAACCTCTCAAAACTGCCAGCGGAAAAGAGCTCTAAGAAGAAAAAACTGCAACAGGGCTGTACTGTGTTTAAGTGTGTAAAACTCAAGCCAATCCTGGCATCTGTCTTCAACCTTCAAACACGACATCCCCGCCCCCGCCACAGGCTGGGCTGGCGCTGAATTGCTGCTCCCATCCTTTCCTTCCTGAGCAGCCGGCCCTTGGCCCCCAGCTCCCTCACACCCACGTCGGGGGGCTAGGTTCTCTTTCGCGATCCCCCTCCCCCAATAATAACAACTGAAAATAGAAACAACAAATTGTTTAGGCTTTTTGGGGCAAGAGCTTCTAAATCATGGGATCCCAGAGAAACAATCCCATACTGCTGCCAGGGTGAGCTCATACAGGGCAGGGAGGAAAGTAAATGCCCACCGAGAAGCAGGGCCACCACCGCCACACATGGGGAGCGGGGTGGGGGCTGCCTGAGCTCCAGCCTCCGTCCTGTTACAAACACCGGAGGCTCCCCAGTGACAGACACCCCCATGGACAGCTGCAGCGATGGTCCATGGATGGGGGAATGCAGCTTCGTCCCTGGAAAACAGAAAATGCACTGTATACCGGCACATTTAAAGGGACAAAACAGAATACAGGTGACCCTCACTTTTTGCAGGATCCGTATCTGCAAATTCACATACCCCCTAAACTGTACTTGTAACTTCATAATCAACATTGGCAGCGCTGTCACGGTCATTTGAGGATCTGAGTCACCCCGCGGTGCACATGCCCAGCTGTCACAGGTCAAGGCGACACTCTGCCTTCTACGTCAGCTTCCGGAGAGTAAACAAATGTCCTTTAAAGAGTCCGTTTAGTGACAGGCTTTTCTCATTTTTGCTTTTTGTTGGTGATTTCACTATTTAAAATAGCCCCCAAAGGGTGAAGTCCAGCGCTCATAAGTACAGAGGCTGTGATGGACTTGTGGAGAAAACATGTAATGGATAGATAAGCTTTGTTTGGGCAGGGCTATCAGAGCTGTTGGCCATGAGTCCAATGTTAAGGAATCAACGATGTGTATTACACAAGACCCTTTAACAGAAACATACATGAAACAAGGTTATGCACTGATCTGATGATGGAAATGTTATGAACAGAGGCTCATAGAAACTTAACCCTGTATTTTCTCTAGAACTAATGGTCCAGTATTCGCTAATTCAGTGTTTGCAGTGAAATCATAGAACATAACTACACCACAAATAATGAGAATCGATTGTATGTTGTTTTCTAAAAATGTACTCATGTTTTCTGTCACCTAATAACTGACAGAACAGTTTGTTGGACTAGGTACAGCCAGCCAAGTTCACTTTGACACAGAAACTTTCAAGTAAATGTAATAAACATGTATTAACCACTAATGGCCAGATCTATACAAAGCCAATGAGACACATCCCACTTTAAGGAGTTTTATACTAACAAAATTTTTGATTCAAAAATAATCATAAATGTTATCAAAAAAAGAAAACTTTGGATAAAAGGAGCAAAACTTCATAAAGAACAACCTGCCACCTAATGTCTTTGTCTAACTCATTGATCTAATCAGATCACCTTGTAGTCACTCAATGAACTGTAACCAGAATTCTATGCAAGGAGTTTTACACATATGACCTTATTCATTATCACAACCCTACGAGATTCACATCACCATCAACTCTTCCATCAATGAAAAAACCAAGCCTTAGAGAGATTTTTTTCTAGTTGCCTCAAATCTTTCCTGTAAGTAAGTTCCACACTTGAGAAGTGAATCCCAAAGTGCATTTGCCTCCAATGCTCCAGTCACTGAACCCCGTTGCTGTCCCAGGCCTATGTCCATTTTGTTTGAAATACAAGCCACACCCCTGTGAAGTTACAGATGGGTTTAGAAATCATTTCAGGAAAAAGCTTTGTGAGGGGGAGGCACAGAGAGGAGGGCTGTGGTTGAATGCAGTTGGGCAGTGTTGCCTTCTCCTCCCCACTGAAAACTCAGGAAGTGTTTTAACTAATTAAAACCATTGTGTCACCATGCTCCGAAGTTCACTGCAATAAAGAGTAAGTCATGTTTGTGTGTGTGCTTCCGAAGCACTATACTAACAATTAGAAAGAGCCACAAAAGATTCTCAAGGTCAGTGCACAAGGATGGCATGCACACATTTGTGAAGCATGTGGGCTTTTATAGGTCCATTATATTTCTTAATGCATTACAAGTAAAGCTGTTGAATGAACTCTGTTTAATCCAGTCGGATTTTATTTTCAAATTCATTTATTTGTGGGACTTTTGTTCACTTGGGGAAAGATGGGATGAATGTACAGTGTCAGAGGTGTTGCATTCAGAAGGGAGGAAGAGCAACCTGACTGAACGTGACGATGTGTTGTACCTTTGTGCTGGCACCTAACCTAGGGGCTAAAATTTTCATTGCTGACCTTGATCTAGACACCACATTGGAACAAGCTCCCACCCAGGAAGGTGGGTGCCAATTCAAAAAAAGGGGGCTAAAACAGTATACCATTTTTTTCGTTGATTTTAAATGTCTCTTCCCAGCATATATAAGTTAAAAATTATTTATGGTAACTATTTATTGTTATGAACTCCCTATATTAATGCTGGAAACAGATCTGGCTTCAATCTAGATAAGCTCCATCTCTCCCCTCCTCCCAAGACTTTGCAATAAGGTTTCTAATTAAAGCAAAATAATTTCTACTTTTGAATTCATGTATCAACCTTCGGCACAATTTGAGTGCTGGTTATGGGCCATTTATTTTTCTTGAAGATCTGCACTGAAAGAGTATCAGTGGTTTGAATCCTGCCTGAACACTGGAATTACAAGTCTTAAATAAGAGATGAGGTGACAGAAATGATTTTTCAAGGATGAGTTCACATTGACGGCAGAGGAAAAGACCCCAAAGGGTTTACAGACTAATGGGAGAGACAAGCACATAACACCATAGTATGGGATGGGCCATAAAAAGGACACGGCCACTGTGAAGCACCCCAGGGGAGAGCATGAGGTCAGGCTGTCCTGAAGGTTGAACGCCAGCTGGGAGGTGAAGAAAGTGTGTGGAGGAATGGTGTCCAGGAGGAGAGAGCGAAAGCCGAGCTGGAGAGGCACGGAAGAGCTGCTTTGTATTTCTGAGAGAAGAGGGAGCGGTGGAGAAGGGTGAGGGCAGCCCCACAAACAGGGCCCTGCACAGTATGGAGCAATGACAACCCCAACTTGGCCAACAATGTGGGAACGCAGTGACCTCCCTGAGCCTCAGTTTCCCCATCTGTATGACAGTGATGCCAACATGAAATAGGCCATGCATGTGTGCTGGGTTCTCTAAGCACATGGAGCTCACGTAAGGGATGAAAATTAACAAGCTGTCTCAGCTTGGTACTTCTCAAAGAAGCACAGGGGACAGTGTGTTTCAGTGGCTGAAAAGCAGCACCAAATTTCTGCAACAACTGTGAAAGCTCCGTATTAAGTCTCTACACTTTTTCCCCCAATTAGGACTCAACCATTTTGGATGAAACCTATTTGATTTGTCCCCTTTGGTCCCCAAAAGACCTTATGGCTTTACTTAGATGCTGAAGTTTTAGTCTGCGGCTAAGCGAGGGGAAGCAAACAGTCCTTTGCAAAGATGGCCTCAGTCACTTGTCTTCCAGCTCACATGCTCTCCCGCAGCGTGACCTCGTCTCTCCCATCATGAGGTGGACTCTCATCCTGGTCTCCTGGAATCTGAGACTTGTTTGACCAACAGAATGTGGCAAAAGTGATTTTGGGACTTCTGCCTGGTTCTTGGGGCACACGTTCTTGGGCGTTCCCTCTTGGAACCCCGCCACCAGCCTGGGAGAAGCCCAAGCTGTGTGGAGGTATCCCCATCCACAGCTCCCTCCGAGCGGACAGCAGCTTTAACAGGTCAGCCGGGCGAGTGGACATTAACATCTGGCCCATCAAGTCTTCAGATGGCTTCAGCCCCAGCTGACAGTGTCGTGCCACCTCGTGAAAGACCCCAAGCAGGAACACTCGGGCAACCCACGGAAGCATGAGAGAGGATGGTAAACTGCTGCTTTGTGCTTCCCCATTTGGGGGTGGTTTGTTACGCAGCAATGGACAGTTAGAACAGCCACGAAAATATCTGGGATGGTGGGTTTGACCCGAGACCTGGGAAGCTGTGTAGGGGAAGGATTCAATACGGAGGGTGAGAGGCCAGCAGGTGACCAGGGGCACAAGCTGGCATGATGGGATGGGAGGGCATGGGAAGGAGCAAGAATGCCCAGGCCATCTTGAATGTAGCCTCTCCCCCCGCCGCCCCTGGGCCGCATCTACATGTGGGGCTCATGTTTCAGGTTCTTTGCTCCTCATCTTGGCAGTAGTTCCCTATCTTTCAAAGAAAGCTCTGCAGCAGTTAGGAGGGATCTCTGTGTCAGAACCAAAACCAACAACAAACCCCAAAGGCTCGCACTGAAATGCCTTCACAGATCCCTGGCTGAGCTGTGCTCGCCACTCGTCTCCAGTTTACCTTCTCTAGTCTCTGTGGGGAAGCCGGTCCCCACCCTGAAACACAACACCCACCGCCCCAACAGGACTCCGTGAACACGCTGCTACCTAATCCTCACTCTCACTGGTCCTCACGCCCAGGGCATTCCCACGGCGACAGCGATGCCGAGGAGGAAGCACTTCAGTCCGCCCAGTGGAAGCCTCCCCTCCCATCCTCAGCCACCAGCGCACAGAATTCAGCAGACGATGAAGGCTAACCCTTCCGGGGACTGGGAACTTGAGCACCAAGTTCAATTCCCTTGGAAGGCTTCCGTGGTGCAGCCCACACTCCGAACTGCCTCTCTCCGCCCTTTGAGAAGCTACACACGACAGGAGGGCAAAACACCTTTTACAAAAACACCAAAGCCAGTGATGATGATGATGATGACTAAAAACACACAACCCCTCAAAAATGATTTTAAACTGCTACGAAGCTCAGTCAAAATGGCACATGATCGGTGGCTCAGTCGGTTAAGCATCCCACTCTTGATTTCAACTCAGGTCATGATCTCAGGGTCATAAGATCGAGCCCTGCGTCGGGCTCTGTGCTGGGTGTGGAGCCTACTGAGGATTCTCTCTCTCTTCTGCCCCTACCCCCTAAAATAAAAATAAATAATAAAAAAATGGCACCTGATCTGAAGAAGGGTTCCCCCACCAATAAGAAAGCAGCACAGGTTGCCAGGGTATGGACAACGGGAGGCAGGGTTTACCAAGGGCATAAACACCAGCCTATCACCCTGGGAACCAGAACAACACATTCGAGTCAGGAGTGAGATGCGGAACTAGAAGTGCTGCCCAAGGGCGGCTGGGAGACACTGGAGCAGCACGCTGGGGGGAAGAACTGAGCAGAGAGTGGACCCCTTGGGGAGAGCAGCCTCCTGGAGGACAGGACCACATAGAGAAGTCCACGCCCAGGAGAAGAGAGCAAAAGCCAGGACCCAAGGCAAGGGTGGGCAAGGATCTGGCTTCTCACACAAGTATGGTGTTGCCAGTGGGTCAAAGAAACCAAATACACAAGAGCATCAGGCAGCTCGAACAGCCTCATTATAATTAAGGAATTAGCAAACCCCAGCAGGTGAGGACTCAGAAATAAGGATGATTAGAGAGGTAGCAGTACATGCCTTTGCTCATTCCACTTGTCCCTGGGCTAGCTCTTTGGACGGGGACGGTCTGAGATGCATCTGGAAGTACATTTCCCAAATAAACAGATGCTACTTGGAGAAAGGGTGTCATGGGTCAAGCAAGTTTAGGGAAAGTCACACAGGTCTCGGTACGCGGGACTCGGCAGACTCTGCCCTCTCCACGAGAAGGGACAGCGTCCAGCGTTTCAGAGGGTTTGGGTGGTTAGCCACAAAACCCTTTTCTGATTTTTTTTTTTTTTTGCTTTTTTTTTTTTGTCATGGAGGGTTTTGAAAT
This sequence comes from Phoca vitulina, assembly GCF_004348235.1. Lineage (NCBI taxonomy): Eukaryota > Metazoa > Chordata > Mammalia > Carnivora > Phocidae > Phoca > Phoca vitulina. The sequence continues at coordinate 4,903,639 of NW_022589773.1, read as the reverse complement.
TTTGAAATCCAAGTTTTTTAAGGAAAGTCTGTTTTAGTCTTCTCTCCCAGTTAAATTCTTCAGAGCTGGGGCTGGACTCTGTATGCCCAGTTTCCCTTTAATTTTCAACGCAGAACTGCATTTGGAGGTTACTGCCTAAGGCACACACCCTCGGGGTGCGGCGGGGTGGAGCTGAGTGCAAAGCTGGCACTGGGAGGCTTGAGACCCTTCGGGACTCTGGCCCATTAGAAGGGTGGGGACCGACTGAGTCAGGCCAGGGAGAGGAAGCCACCTGCTGTTTTAGGAGTGAGTACTCCTCTGCCTCTTTCTGGCTATTGGTCTGGCTGCTTAGAGGAGATGGGGACATGCACGATGGTCTTAGTCCTGACACAAGCCCAGTACCACTTGAGACTAAGTTTTCTTTTCTTTCAGATGGTCAGCTGGGTCGGGTATTGTGGATAGGCACTGAGAGCCAGCAGGGTAGGTGTGGAGAGAGGAGACCCCAAGGCAGAGTGCAGTACTATTTGCTGGTCGGTTCATAGGAGAACTCTTGAGCCCTACTGCCACCTGGGACCACGAGAGCCACCACTGAAAGCACGTGGCAATGATGGGAAGGAGCCTGGACCCTCAAACCCCTTAGAGCGAGTCCTCAGCAGCCTCCCGGGCACTTGGCTTATGTAAGCCTAGAAGCAACACTGCCATCTTGTTCTGGGGGGGGGGGGGGGCAGTTCCTTTGGTTACTGTCACTTGTGGCCATATCTAATCTTGCCTGATTCAGACATGGTGATGACTTCAGGAATTTACAACCCACAGGGCTTAACAAGACATTTCCATGTAACAGATCTGCAAGTGCTATATATGATGGATGGAGGTGTGCAGAGTGGGGTCCCGTGCTAGCTGAGGGCTGGGAGCAACTCCACCCACCCCACTCAGCACCACCTGGGCTACCGAAATCAGGGCTGGGCACAGAACGCGTGCTTGGTGTCTGTTTTTTGTTTTTAAAGCCAAAGGGAAAGCAAAAAAGATAACAAGTACTGGAAAAGTGTCATTTGATGCAATCTAAAGAGGACCTTCAACAGACAAATAAAACAAACAACAACACTCCAAATATTTTTCTCCAAATATACCAAGTCCCATGTTGGAATCAGGACTGCCCTTTGAGTCCAGTATTACGGAGAGTACAAGGCCCTTATAAGGAAAGGTGTCACACCAGGATCAGCCCTCCCATTTAACCAATGGTGATCGCGACAGGTGACTGCAGATCTGGGCTTCCTGCCCCAAGACTGTGTTTGAAACATGGAGGGGGGGGGTTGGGTTGCCCAGCTGAAACTCAGACGGGTAAGTCCCTTGTTCACTCATTCCGACTTCAGCATGCTATCCCTTGGGCCAATCCCTTTATGTGATCATCCTGACTTTGTCATATCATCCCCTTTCAGCTTCTGGGCTAAAGTTAACTGGGTCATAAGGTAGGATCTGTCCTCCACTCAGCAAGCTGCCCTCGGGGGAAAAGAGCTGAAAAAGAGAGCAGGAGGTTCATATAACTTCATGGGGCAAGGGAACACAAACAGGAGCTGAGCTGAAGTCCCTTATCCCATGACCAAAAAAGAAAGATTCATTCAAGGTGCAGAGATTCAAGATGGGGAAAACTAGCCAAAGGTAACAAGAAAGGTAAAGTTCAGCCGAGTCTAATGGGCACACGTAATCATGCAAATACTACACCGAGTTGCATAGATTCAATGAAGCTTCTAGAAACTGTGTGATAATCCTCCCCGAATTGTACTCTGCCTGGTTCTGGAACGTGAGAGGCTCTTCACAAAGATGCCTGGATGTTTGCACATCTCAGCTTAGGTAGAAATACTATTTGCTTGTGTGTTTTCATGGGCAAGTTTTGTATATGTGCAGTCAAGGTGAGCATGTCATGGGCAGGTTTGGGACCCTCCGCCATGCTTTGTCACTGGAAGGATTAACTCCACCTTATCCCAAGAAGCCAGGTCTACACTGAAGGGTTTGGACCTGAGTGCCTTTGGAAGAAATGCAGATATGCTTGTTGTGACATGGCTTCCAGTGCACTCGGATGACCGATGCGCTTGGGAGACACTGTACACAGGCCCGTCTGGCTCTGGAGACTGAACACAACTGAGGGGAGCGGCTTCTTCATGGTTCTTCTTCCCAGGGCTTGCAAGAATCACAGGCCCAGGTCTCAACAAGGCAGCCAGGCTGGGAGGAGTCCTTTATACAGCGCTCCTGGCCAAGTCCTTTCCCAAGTCCTTTCCCATGATGCCTACAGATCCACCACCTCGGCTCCGAATCAGGTGGGGACTCACCTCACAGAGGAAGTGTGGGGAGAGGAGAAAACAGGTAGAGGACCAAGGGGGTCACCTCAGGCCAGGCAAGGGATTGGCTGGCAGGGAAAGTCACTACTGGAGTTACCTGAAGAAAGAGCGACGCAGATGAAACCGAAAGATGATAAGTTAAAGAGAAACCCAAGCTCCCGGGAAGTCTGAGTCTTCCCTCGGTGGAAGCAGAAGTCCCTGGAAGCCTGCCACGTGGGCTGACCTCACCCCTGTGATCGGACCTGAGCAAACCTGCAGATTATCATCAGAGGCAGCGGAGGGCTGTGAATTCCTCAGCTGGGAGACAGAGCACCCAGATGACGTGACTTCTCCCCGGAAGTGGGACTTCTGAGGAGCGGGTGGTACCAACCAGGTCTTAGGTCAAACACTAGAGAAAGTGAAAAGCACCTCGCGTGCCTGAGGGATGAAAGTGAGACCTCCCAGAGCAGGGACTGCACACCCAACCCCCTTTTTGTGGGGTGTCACTTCCTAAGAAACTGTGGAGTCTGAGTTCAGGGGGAGTCGGAGTGATCAGCCCCAGAGCTTCAGAAGCTCTATCTGATGGAAACACAACTTTCTGGTGGGAGAGGCAGGGGAGGGAGGCATCTCAGCAGAGAAGGGGTGCCGACCTCTACAAAGGCCCCTGTCAAGGTGTGGTGGGAAGCCCTTCTGCTTGTGGGTGCCCACTTCCTCAGCTGCAGGATGGGGGGCGAAGGGCCCCCACACCCCTCGCCACCCAGACGGCCTCTGACTGTGCAAAGCTGAGTGAGGCCAAAACGCCTCCCCCGAGGGCCGCAGGGTCCTGCCACTGGGTTCAAGAGCTTGTGCTTACCTGCCCTCACATGGAAACACCTAGGCCAGGCAGGCCACCCCGTTTACATCCACCACAACTCCCAGGCAGGCAATAAGGCTCTAAGGAAACCAGGGCTACAGGCCCAGGGCAGCGAAGAATCGAACACACACTCGTGATGCCCCAAGGCAGGCGCACCACCTCAGGCCGCTTGATTAGGCTTTCCACTCTAGGTGCTGCCTTCCGCGGCTTCTAGATCAACCCCCGAAGTGAGGGCCGCTGGTCTCCAGCACAGTGAGGTGGCTTCATGGTGATGGAGAACTCTGGGAGGGAGGTGGTGGCTAGAAAGCTGTAGGAGGCCAACACATGGGATTTGCAGCTTGCTTTCCACTGAACAGGCGAGTGACTGGCACAGAAATAGAGCCCATGTTTCCAGCTACTTCACAATTTGTCAGGCATTTATAAGGGATACACTACCAGTGACTCTGTTTAGAACTACAAAGAAGTAACACTGGAAGAATCAGCTTACCAAATGTGAGTTTTAATCCCCTTCCTAACACTCTACCAATAGATGAGCTTAAAAAAAAAAAAAAGCTACTGTTCGTATCATACCTGTACATAGGATTCTTTCTGAAAATTAACACCCAGGAACCTAATATGGTGCATTCAATAAAATTTTTTAATTAATACAGTTGACCTTGAACAACACGGGTTAGGGCAGCAACCCCCCACGGAGTTGAAAATCTAAGTATTAACTTTGACTCTCCAAAAACTTAACTACCAATAGCCTACTGTTGACCAGGCCTTAGATAACATACACAATCAATTCACACATTTTAGAGATATTATATGTATTATATACTGTATTCTTATAATAAAGTAAGCTAGAAGGAAGAAAATGTTATTAAGAAAATCATCAGAAGAAAAAACATATTTACAGTACTGCACTGTACTTATTGGAGAAAAAAAAAAAAACCCACGCATAACTGGACCCACACAGTTCAAATCCGTGTTGTATTAGGGTCAGCTGTACCTGTTGACTCTATGACCTTATGGGTCACCCTAAAACTATATGCTGACTACCTATCTGTTTAAATGTTTCCGTTGACCCTCTACACTTGGAAGAACGGCTGCTCCAGTAATTAGAAATATCACAAAAGATGTCTCATCATTTGCTTTAAGAATATTCTAGCTCTGGGAAGTCTATGTGCATTCACTTTTCTCCATCATTTATTTATTGGGCTCCAGCCATACGCTCAGTCCCAACAGGCCCCCTGGCAGTTGCCTACCTGCCTCAGAAGCTTGTTAAGGGGACAGTGTATTCGATCTTGTACATTCATTTGAAAAGCAAAGGTGTATTACAGTCCTCATATGGGCTATTGACACTTAAGGGAATTCTCCTGGTCTCCTTGGAGCTAAGGTCTCCTTGGGCCTAAGTGCTTTACGTAAGCAGATACCTTAGACCATAACTTTAGGTAAGTGAGCACGACCTAAATATTTTTAAAATAAGAATTGTCAATAATCATTTAGCAATCACTGGCCCTTGAGAGGTCAATGCAATCTGCAAACTCCATGAGGTCAGATTCCTAAAGAATGGAAAACAGGAAGACAAGACCCATGACCTCGTAGGAATACCACAGAAGAGCACAAATTATTCAGGAAGCCCAAATGTACTAAGATTTGAGAAAGAAAAAAAAATCAACATCTTACAGAAGATAGACAGAAAAGGGCTAATAGTGGATGATATCATAGTAGGAAATGAATGAATTCTTTTGAGCTTCCATTTTTTCCCGTGTGAGGTCCATGATCTTTACTTAGGAAAGAGTTGGGAAAACATTCGTAAAGTGGAACTAACTGAGGCTTCAGTTAATAAAAGGGATAATAAAAGGATGCCTGGCTGGGCGTTTAAAAGAAATTCCAGTCTGCAGGTCTGAGAATGTCAAACCTCAGGTGGCTGCAGCAATCTCAAATTATTGCTGGCCATCTTGGACCAATGTTAAGGAATGACGCTATACTGATGTTCAAAAGAAGACCAAGCCGGCTCGGTCTCTAAGATCAATTAGCTTGTTATTAGTCTCCAGCAAAAACTGAGAATCAATTATTGATCAGATGAATTAAAAACAGCAGGTGATCAACAGACAGCACAATCAGCAAGAACAATCTCCCTGCCTCCAACTGGGTTGTAAAATGAGCAGGAATAAGAAATGATATAGACAAAGAAAATGTTTTGATTTCAGCAAGGCCTGTGACATAATTTTTCATGATATTTTTGTCGATGAAATGGTGAATAACCATGTGGCAGGCTAGAGAGCTCTTGAGTTTAGCACTGTCCTGGTAAGACGTTTCTCAGTATATCAGATGAAGGCATACTTATGCATTTTTTAAGAACTAGTCTAAGAGCAATGGCTATAATCACTGATAGAACCTAGGATCTGAATTATCCCTACTGAATAAGAAAATTCATAACAGAGATAAACAGAAATCCCTGTATTTAGGTTCAAAGAAATTAACCTCATATGACAACAGCTCATACAGAAAACAACGGACAGTTCTAGCTGATCACAAATGACACAAGCCACATCACTGCCAACACCAGTTGGCGTGGCACCAGCATGTTTGAAGGGTGCAATGCTCCTGCACTCAGTCTGAGTCTGGGCCCCAGGCTGGGCACTTGCACTTGGTAGGAAAGATGCTAGCAGTGTAGGTGGCAGGCAGGGGGTGGGGGCAGGGCAACAAGGAGGTTTGGCTTCTGGGCAGGAGAATTGTTGTTTTCTGAAAGGTTGTCAAGAGGAATTAGGCCATCAGCCAGGAATGAGTGGAAGGAGGGACAACGGTCTCCTAGATGCTTTCTAATCTTCAGATGCTCTGCTTCTATGGGCTGCAGAAATCAAGGCTCTGCTGTACTGTTCTCCTCACTTAACTAAAAGAAAACATATCATTGAGTACAGTTGAAATTCCATGACAGAATGTCTTCTCTATGCATTTTCTGAATCTCTATTATCCTCATGATCTCCCCAGATTGAAACTCAAAGTAAAATCCGTATTTCCATCAACTTCTCTAGGCTCTTTTTAGAAATATATTTTATGTACATGGGCCTTAAGATTAACTTTGCAAAGTGACAAGAGAGTACCCACAACCTGAGCAGAAATGTATCTTGAGGAGGGTTGAATGCTAAGCCACAAGACAGCAGTACTGGATGCTGACCCCTGTGCCATCTAGCAGTGGGAATGCTAATCTAATCCTTCAACATGGTCGTTTAGGAAATTAAAAAGAAATTGAGATCAATAATGCTTACCTTATAGGACTGCCCTAAGACTCAAAAGTGGTAAAAAGATGTAATTGTGTCTTATATATTCCATTCTGTCAAACAAATATAACATTAATATTTGGAAGTATTTAAGTGATATCACAGCTGGGAATAAAACCACCATGTCTATGTCCAAAGACTCCTAATGGGTCTCAGGTCAGTCTCTAATATGGGATGATGAAAGCAGAAAGGAAAAAATTCTTCTTCTTCTTCTTCTTCTTCTTCTGTTGTTTTTTTTTTTCCTTAGAGAGAGAGAGAGAGAAAGAGCACAAGTGGGGACGGACAGAGGGAAAGAGAACCTTAGGTAGGCTCCACACCCAGCGTGGAGCCCTACATGGGGCTCAATCTCACAACCCTGAGATCATGACCTGAGCCAAAATCAAGAGTCAATGCTTAACTGACTGAGCCACCCAGGCACCCCAGGAAAGGATTCTTTTAAACAGGATTTAGAAACAGCCAATTCAAGTCTTCCAAAACTCAAAATTAAATATCCGGACAGATTAATCTTCTGCATGACATTTTGACTCATAAACTCTACTGGCAGAGGGCCTGGTTTTGAATCCTGGCTTTTCCACTTAAGAGCTGTGTGTTGTTGGGCAACCTCTCAACCTCTCTGTGGCTCAGGTTTCTCATCAGCAAACTGAGCATAACAACTGCACCTACATTAAATAGTTGTTATAGGGATTAAATGAATTATACGTGTCAAACTCTTTCAATACTGCCTGACTCATAATATGGACCAAATGCTTGCTACTGTTATTAGAATTATTATTGCATATAATTGCTTAAAACCATCTACATGTCTTAGGCACACGTCAAGACTTGTATATTGTCCTATTAGAGAAAATAAGAGAAGGAAAAACCTATCAAGTTCTTCCCCACCCTGTTCTGGAAAAGCCATCTTGAACACAGGCTGCTGAGTGTACCTTCCGTGAAGGCTGCTCGCTTCAGAACACCTTAGCACGAGGGTATGGTGCTAACTGCTTGCACTTATAAAATACCGAACTATTCAGGGTAAAGATAAGGAAAGTATGAGAACAAAAATGGCAGATTTCCACATCCTGGGTCCTTAATTAATATTGTGAGGCCTTTCTGGCCTAACTGCCTCAGGAGAGGATCGTCAAATTCTATGAGGCGACCTCGCCCCAAGGCAATTATAGCCCGTTGGTCCATCTCTTGGACGGTCATGGAACAAAGGGTCTAATTGAGGCCATATGAGGCTGTCGCTAACTCAAGTTTGCATGTGTTCCAAGAAGCCTCAAATTTCTCCAATTAACTTTGCAACCTTGATCATTCAAGTCCAACATTCATCACGCGTAAGAAAAATAAGATTAGCATCCTCCAGAAATGCTCCCTGTCGGAAAACAAAGTGTTAAAAGGAAAATTTAAATATTCAAAGAAAGTAGAGAATGATCTAATCTTGTTTTTTCTTCCATTATTATTTTGTGTGTGCATGTGTGTTTATTTTAATTCCAGTGTAGTTAACATGCAGTGTAATATTAGTTTCAGGTATACAATCTAGTGATTCAACACTTCCATACATCACCCTGTGCTCACTTAAATGCGCTCCTTAATCCCCATCACCTATTTCACCCATCCCCCCCACCCACCTCTCTTCCGGTGGGCCTGGTAACAATCTGTTTGTTCTCTATCATTAAGAGTCTATTTTTTGGTTTGTCTCTCTCTCTTTTTTTCCTTTGTTAGTTTGTTTTGTTTCTTAAATTCCACATATGAGTGAAATCATATGGTGTTTGCCTTTCTCTGACTGACTTACCTCACTTAACATTATACTCTCTAGCTCCATCCATGTTATTGCAAATGGCAAGATTTCATTCTTCTTTATGGCTGAATATAGATGTGTGTGTGTGTGTGTGTGTGTGTGTGTGTGTGTGTGTACACCACACATATATATATATATGCACCACATCTTTTTTATCCATTCATCTATCAATGGACACTTGGGCTGCTCCCATAATTTGGCTATTGTAAATATTGCTACAATGAACACAAGGCTGCATATATTCTTTTGAATGAGTGTTTTCCAATATATATAAATAACTTATACAACTCAACACAAAAAAACACCAAATAATCTAGTTCTTCCATTTTTATTAAAGTAAATGTGAAATACTATCATCCATCTGCTACAAAGGCAGGAAACATGGAGGAAAGCTTCATGCCTGGTCGCTAGCTTTGAAACTGTCCACATAAGCCTGACAACAATGAATCAGGCAACGTGAGCAGCTGCTAGAACATCCCATGTTCCCTAAATCCACACCTTTGGGTCTGCCTACAAATCCACGGAACTCACATGATGAGGACAAGGAAGGAGTTCTGACCCTGACGCACACCTTCCCACCCTCTTCCTCCAGCAAATGTTTGCTCAAGGGATGGATGAATTGATTTGTTCTGCCTTGGAATTCCAAATTTCTCTGGTTAATTTTTGATTCATTGGCCCAATCACTAAAGAGAATATTAATTAGATGTTTTTCATCACTAGATCCACAGAATTTGATAAAGACGTATGTAAACAAACTGAAGAAGGCTGACTTTTACAATGCTGAATTAACTTTAGAAAGGTTGACTGACATGTCACTATATAGCTGGTTCAGAAGAGTTAATGTTAGTGGTTCAGGGTAAAGCAAACGGAATTGAACGTTGCACTGGTTCCAAACATACGTACTGTTTAAACAGAATAAAATTTCACATTGGAAAGCTTTGAAAACTTACTATCTGACTATATTAAAGGTCAGTTCAATTTCCATTAATCTATTTAAGTGCTAGTGTCAATTATTTGTTCAGAGGGTGTGTCTAATAATTTTCTGCTACAGGAAGTTAATTATAAATATGTAATCTTCATAATTAGGACATACATGTACACTTAAGTTTTAAGCAATGGACATTTATAAACTAAAACAATGACTTATTTAGAACAGAGCTGTCCAAAAGAAATACAACGCAAGCCACAAATGTAAATGCCATGTGCAACTTTAAATTTTTGAGTAGCCACATTAAGTAAAAAGGAACAGGTAAAATTAACTTTTAGAATATATTTTATTTATCCCAGCCTATCAAAATATTTTTTTAAAGATTTTATTTATTTATTTGAGAGAGAAAGAGAGCATGAGTGGGGCGTGGGGGGGAGGGGCAGAGGGAGAGGGAGAAGCAGACTCCCTGCTAAGCAGGGAGCCCGACATGGGGCTCGATCCCAGGACCCTGAGATTATGACCTGAGCTGAAGGCAGACTCTTAACCGACTGAGCCACCCAGGCGCCCCCCAACATATCAAAATATTATAATTTCAACATGTAGTCAATAATTAAAAATTATGATGCCATATTTTACTTATTTCTTGGGGGGGAGGGTGGCGCTTAAACCCCAGTGGGTGTGTTATACACAGCACATCTCCGTTTGGACTGGCCATACTTCATGGACTCCACAGCTGCAAGTGGCTCGTGGCTGTTGTGACAAACGGCACAGCCTCATGCTAATTTTACAGCTCTAATATAAAACTGGGACATAGCTTGATTATTTTATTTATAGAAGGAAAGTGGAAAAGATACTTGAGAAGTCACTGGGAAGTGAACCATTGCTAATTTGGCACATTAATCATTGGAAGATGAAAGATAATACTGCTGACCTTATTAGAAGAATAAAGAGACCAAATGTCTCTTGGAAACCCAGACTGTGTATTCTAGATATATTATTTATTTATTTATTATTTATTTTATTATGTTATGTTAATCACCATACATTACATCGTTAGTTTTTGATGTAGTGTTCCATGATTCATTGTTTGTGCATAACACCCAGTGCTCCATTCAATACATGCCCTCTTTAATACCCATGACCAGGCTAACCCATCCCCCCACCCCCTCCCCTCTAGAACCCTCAAGTTTGTTTTGCAGAGTCCATAGTCTCTCATGGTTCGTCTCCCCCTCCGATTTCCCCCCCATCATTCTTCCCCTCCTGCTATCTTCTTCTTTTTTGTTTTTTTTTATCTTAAAACTATGTGATTACACTTTCAACTCTTCATTTATGTGCACTAAAATGGTTTTCTTTTAAAACTGTTTTTTTTTGAAATAATGTTATTTATTTATTTGAGACAGAGACAGAGAGTGAGAGAGAGAGAGCACAAGCAGGGTGAGGGGCAGAGGGAGAAGCAGACTCCCCGCTGAGCAGGGAGCCTGGCATGGGGCTCGATCCCGGAACTCTGGGATCATGACCTGAGCCGAAGGCAGATGCTTAACCGACTGAGCCCCTAAAATGGTTTTCTTTTAAAACACACTCTGCTGTATGGAGCACAGAACTCAATTGGACAACCCACATGTTCTAACCAGCATTTATGTACTTGAAGGCATTTACCAAATCTCCTTTCAGCTTCTCAAGTAAATTCTTGTCAGTATAACCAGTGGTTCGCGTAGACGAGCTTATGACTCCAAGAAGGATTTCTATGCAGATTTCTAAGCAGTATTCTACAGGAGGCTACAATGTATCCTGCCCCAGGGAGAAATACTGATTCCGAGTCAGCTGATTTTAAAAGTTTGATCCCATTTGGTAAATTGATAGTTTAGGTGATATTTATTTCAGTCACCCCCTCCTCCTCCTCTACAGAAAGGAGAGCAATGCTAGATAGTGAAAAAGTGGTGGATGGACTGGAAGTTTCTCATGAGACCACAGAGTGGTCATGGAGGAAGGGGTGGACAAGTTGGTGGGAGCAGGTGCTACGTGAACAGCTGCCAGCAATCAAGATTTTGGTTGTTCGGGTGGTGGCTGTGGAGCAGAGGAAAAGTTCCTGGTAATGAGGGGGCCCAAAACTAGGAGGCAGGGTAATGATTACATCATCTGCAAGGAAGTAAAAGTTGCTGACAGGATGGCGGCGGCGGAGGGGGGGGGGATGCGGTGAAAGAGAAGTCTGCGTGCCCAGATTTTCACTGCTCCCAGACATCTGCCCTCTCTCTGCACCGTATTTCTTAAATACAAGGCTGATTCATTTCTCCCTCACTTGAGAGACATCAGAGGACTGATGTCCATTATTTCTCCTTGTTGGTGAAAGTCGTAAGAATCAACAAACCTATCACACGGGACTCAAAGGCACTTACGCATAGAGCGCCTAGTGTTCCTGCCAAATGGCAAGTTTAAATATGCTGAGGTATTTATTAACAGGGGTCTCTGCCTGAATCCAGGTGATTGCTACTTGCCTCCATTTATTCTTTCACTCAATGAACATTTCTTGAGCGCTGTCTCTGTGTCAGACACAGTATGGTGTTTTGGGTTGTTGTTTTTTTCCTAAAATAGTTCCTAAAATGGCTTAAAATATCCAAAATATCACCAAAAGGGGGAATCTGTAACAATGAAATATTATTCTTCCCTCTCCCAGCTGAGAATCATAATCTCTAGGAGTCTTTCTCCCTATTTTCCATTCTTTTGCTTCCTTCCTTCTCCCCATTAAATAATAAAGGTGAGCGTCATGCCATTTTAAAAGCGGCCAACTGTATCCACCATTGCCTTGGAGAAGACAGGTCCCATGATCCCGGGGATCAGCTACTTCTTGGAAGAGCGGGAACATTCTGTGCCGCGGCTGCTGTGGTTCTAATCAGCAATAACCCTTTTAGCACAGAGACCCCATTAGAAGTGGGGGCAGTCAGCAAAGTGTGACCATGGTAGGGAGAAAATCTGCATGGTCAAGAACGCGGCAGAAGCAACCCAAGTGAAGTGGCAGGCTCAACAATGTGGCTGGCCACTTCTGGCCACACTTTAGGATCTGTCCCCTGTACTGAAGAGCAGAGAAGACTGTCATAGGATGTCAACCATTACTGGGCCCTAAAAGGCTAGATGCTATAGTCCTGGAGACTCTAATGATGGCTGTTTCTCTACTGGGTTTTTTGGGACACATCCAACATTTTAAATCACTCCACCTTGTTATGGACTGAACTATGCCCTCCACCCCCCAAATTCATGTATGGAAGCCCTAACCCCCAGTGTGATGGCATTGTGAGGTGGGGCCTCTGGGCCTCAGAAGAGGTCATAACCATGGAGCCCTCATGATGGGATTAGTGCCCCTAGTAGGAAAAACCCCAGAGAGCTTGTTCTCTGTCTCTCTCTCTCTCCCTCCCCCTTTCTCTCTCTGCCATGTGAGGACACAGCAGGAAGGTGGCCATCTGCAATCCAGGACCACCCTGCACCCTGATCTCAGACTCCCAGCCTCCAGAGCTGTGCGAAAACGCACTTCTGTTGTGTCAGCACCCCCCCCCCCCAATCCGCCGTCTATGGTATTTCCTTATGGCTGCCCGAGCTGACTAATACACATCTCCAACCTCCCTTTGCTTTAAATCATTTGGTACAATCAGAAAGGCTGCCAGGATTCTAGCAATTCCTTCACTATTACTTTATGTACACTGAATTCAGATCTCACTAGATCCTCCAGCTTATTAACAAAGGAACTGGAGAAGGATGTACCTGGTACGGGGCCACATTCCAGCAGGGCACAAAATCCATCTTTGTGGAAAACATAAAGTTGACTATTTTAAGTGGTATAGCTTTGAGGGCCTAATAGAGTGTAGTTATTTTTTGTAGGTTACCAAACTCTATGTGAGGCCCTGTCCAGATTAAATTTCGGTTAAAATTTCTTATTACATTATGCCCAAAAGTTTCAAATTAAAGAAAATGAGAGGGAATGAATGTTGTAAAATACATATGACCTCCAGGCCCTTGATCTACTCCAGGTGAAGGGCATGAGATGAATGGCTGGCTTGTTCCCTTGCCGCAGACCCTCTCCCCACCAGTGAAGTTTCTCCAAGTTTCCAGGCTGGTTCAGGCAGGCCAGTTTTAAGGCTGGCTCTGTTTTGCAGGCTGGTCATGTGAGCACATTGCTTCTGACCCACATTTTCCACATGGCCAAAGGGAACTGGAACAGTTCAGGAAAAGAATCCAATTCTAATTTACATCTCAACCTAGCCAGAAATACACACAGAAAACATGGGCCTCACAACTGAAATGGGCTTACACACCTCCAGAAACAGGCTCCAGAATCAGCTTTCTTTATTATTGATAAGGATAACTGTGCAACTTTAAATCCATTTTGATTTCAGGATATCATTGTAAGTAAAATTAACTGTGTTCTTTAAAAAGTCACAGCGTGGTTCCATTATCATGGTTCATGCTCAGGTGAGCCTGAGTCTATCTGCTACAGACGCAAGAGCTCTGAGGATGCTAATGAGGATGCGTGGAGGAAAATCCCAGCCAGACCACTACTCATGGCTATTCCCAGCTCCTCCCCTTGGATGGAAAAAAGGAAATAAAGGCACAATAAAACTGTGCAATTTTAAGAATATAGTTTGTGTCCAAGCACTAATAAATATGTCCGTGCATCTCCAAAAGCTACGTGTTTATGAAGGTAGGTCTGAATAACAGTGAGAAACAGCCTAAACCACAGTGTTACATGATGAGTTTGAAAGAAGTGGAGAGAAACAACTGGGATAAGTTACCTGATTTTTATCTAACTGGGGCACGCGCTCACTCTGCCCCGATTCTGGACCTAGGGGAGTAGGTGTAGTGGTCCCACAGAGCTCTGTGTCATCCACATTGTATAGCAGAGTCCACATCCAAGTTGTATAAAGGCCACACACCGAAATCATGATCAAGTGTTCCCATTAAATGTCCTCAGGGGCTGTTCAAACCACACTCCCAGCCCTGCTTCTCCTTAAAGCTTCAGAAAACCTCTTTAGAAGTTTAACCTCTCAGTCCTACCTGGGAGATCCATCTGATCACTACTGAGATGCCATGGAGAGTCAAAACAAAGGAAGTCTTAGATCAAGAGCAGATATCAATCCTTGTGGTCATGCTTACACTAGCCCTGTATAGTAAGTGCTCAATAATATTTGATGAACTAAACTCTGGAGTAAGAAATTCCTCCAAGGGTAAAGGGATAAAGGACAGAATTCATGACTGTGTATATACTATGGAGATTTCATTTTCCAAACCCAAACTAGGGCATGTAGTCTAAAAACCAAATTATACTTATGAGGACAAAATATTTGAGATTGCTTCTGCACTGGATCCCCCACCCAACAGAGTTGCCTCTTGCCATCTCTGCAAAGTCACTTATGCTGTATAAGGTCACTGTTTACAGGTTCCAGGCCTTATTAGGAGGAGGACATCACCGAGGGCCTTTATCTAAACCTACCACAACCCTCCAATGATAATCACAGACCTTCTTATTTATTTACTTTTAAAATTAAGAACTAAAAGGAGTTATCTAGAAGGAGGAGCAGATGGGACCACTATAACCATGAGGTTCTGGCCCCCAGGGAAAGGTTTTCCCTGCCTGCCTCCTCAATAGCTAATATCTGCTACAACCACCATCTCTGAACAGATAAGGGCTTATTATTGGCTAATTCTGTATTTGTTGGTCATCTCGTCCAGTTTAAATGAAAACAAAACAAAACACAAAACAAAAAACCTCTACATATACCAGTGAGTCCACACCAGGTCACCACTGGCCTCTGGATACGTAGCACATACTCACATACACACACATTATCGCTATGCTTTAGAAAACCATGGACCCAAATGGCTGCTTTCTAGTTGTAGGTGTTCAATCAAATTTTACTGGAAGGATGGATGGATGGAAGGACACACTCAGGAGCCACAGGGATAAAAGTAAGCCCATCAGTTCATTCCTGTGGCATTAGTCTGTCGATTTCCCCAAACTGAAGAAGTGGAATCACTTTTGCAAAGAAATAGAAGAGAATGTGTAAAGCTGGGCCTTGACCCTGGAGGAGAAGGGTTCAATCCTTCCTGTTGCCCCCGTCCCTCCCCAGAGCCCCCACCTCTCTAGTAATGCCAATTTCTTGGAAGTCACCAACAGTAGCGCCTCTGCTGTTATTCTCCCGGGACCCCAGGAGCTCTAAGCTAAGGCATGAATCCAGGCTGCCAAGTAGATATCTACACTTTCAAAAGTAGAGCACACAAGATAGGAAGATGCCAGAAGAAGCCTCATGGATTAGAACAATGACATTCCACCACTTCTCCACTGGCCTTCCCGCACGAAGTTTTCCTAGGAGCATCCCAAACCTAAAGACACGTTATCTTGGCTTGATCAATATGGCTTAACCACTGTGACAAGTGAGGATGGCTGCAAAATGTTAAATGTGGACAATGGAAACGTTCTCGACTGCTTCCTCTACCAAATTAAGGCACATTTAGTTTGAAAGGAAAGTACAGTTACAAGTCATTTGGTGCTTCAATCAAGTATCATTTGTCAAGGAAGGCTAAGGAAACGGATTCTCTGACTATTTTAGTTGGGGGTCCAAAAAGACTTCCACCTTCATGCACTGAAGAAGTGCACTTGAGAATGTGTGTGTGTGTGTGTGTATGTGTGTGTGTGTTTGGTGGGGTGCAGTATCACTTCGATAATAGATGACATACACCTTGGATATCTTGGATATCCTAGTTATCTAGGATAACTTAGCTTTAATTGTAATGCTATGTGTGCCTTTGCTACAATATCTCAGAGCATTTATTAAGGGTCTCTTGACCTAAATGTTGTCCTAAATGTCCTCCTCGTAAGCACCGATGTGCATGGCATATGAACAGGTTAAAAGGTACAAAGGCATTAAAGATGAAACCCAGATACAATGAAGATTGGAGTTACAAGAAAGCAGAGCTGAAATCCCAAGATAAGATGAATATCCCCAAACTAGAGCTGTCAGATATGAAAACATAAACATGATTCCAAAAGGATGAATGAAAGAAAGATACAGACACATAGGTTTAGAAATCCCACCCCCAGGCGCCTGGGTGGCACAGTCAGTTATATGTCCAACTCTTGGTTTCAGTTCAGGTTGTGATCTCAGGGTCCTGAGATCAAGCTCTGCATCGGGCTCCACACTCAGCGTGGAGTCTGCTCTCTCCTCTGCTCCTCCCTCCCCCCACAATAAATAAATAAATAAACCTTAAAAAAAAAAAAAGAAAAGAAAAAAGAAATCTCCCTCCCCGAGAGCTACAAGAGAACAAGGCACCACCACCTGTCAGCAAAATGATACATTGTATTTGTTTGTTAAGATAATAACCAATGTCAACAGTACAAGGGAACAGGCAGCTCTCAGAGCAGGAGTGAAAATGGCAGGGCTCTTCTGGAAACAATTGGGGCACAATGTAACAAGAACCTCTGAAACATTTTTAACTTTTGGCTCTGTGATCCTACTTCTAGGAATCTATCCTAAGGAAATAATCAGCAAAACAAGGATTTATTTACAAAGACATCTGAACTTTGAGGAAAGAAGACTGGAATTAACCAGAGAGAAATGACTGAGCCAATTATGACAAATCCACATGGTGCAATCTGATGCAGACTTTGAAAATGGAATTCAAAGAGAATATCATGTGAAATTATCATAACGTAATGTTAGGTAAAAAAGCAAAATATACAACTATCATTGTGATCCTAATTTTATATTAACAATGACAAAGAAGTGCAAGAGATGAGGCTAACACAGCAAAATGTTACCGTTTCACGGATCTTTGGAGGAACAGGATTATGGGAGATTTCTATTTTCTCCTTCAAAGTTATGGAGGTTTTTTTCAAACTTTACATAAGCATGTGTTACATTTAAAATTAGAAGACCGCCAGTAAAGGGTACCAGAGTGCTATAGGAAGGAGGCAAAGGCAGTGGACTTTTCTATGGCCTGTGGATAGCATCTCACCTCGTCCCCAGGAGCCCCTCTGAGCTCAAGTCACAAGAGAATCCTTCCCCTATTTCCAACACCCGACCCCAAAGACTAGATGAAGAAGGAGAGAAAAGGAGGAGGCAGGGGAAGAAGGCAGGAGAAAGATAAAACAAGACAGAAACACTTAAAAGCAGAATTTTTCAATCCTGGGTGCACTGGGAATCACCCATGGAAATTTTTAAAAATCTCCAAGCCTGGGCTCTGTCCACGACTTGCTGAATTAAGTGTGTCTGCGAGCAGGGCCCTGATGTTAGTATTTTAAAAGGCTCTCCAGGGAAACCTAAGGTCTAAGAAACCCAGATGTAGATCTAGTGGTTTTCAAATGTTAGTATGCATTCAAATTATCCAGAAGTCTAGTTAAAACACAAATCATGGGCTCCACACCCAGTTTCCAATTGCTAAGTCTGAGGAAAGGCCTGAGAATTTGCATTTGTACCAAGTTCCCAGGTAATGATGCTAGTGCTGGTCCAAGGACCACACTTTGAGAATTTGGATTTGCCCTGGTGACCTTGAGTTCCACAACAGGTTCTCAGATAAATTTAGTGACAAACCAGATTATTATTTCTGCCCCTAAACACTGACTTCTTTACCAAAGATGGCAAAGAGAAAATCAAGACAGAGAAAGGAAATGCCCATTCTGCGAGCAGCCGTAGCGAACCAGGAGTTCAACAAAATCCTTCACGTCTTCTAGAGCTCATTCCATCTTTTTGTGAGGAGGGCACAGCCATTTCTATCATAGGAAAATGACAAGTGAGATCCAGAGTGATGGTAATTTGCCAGGGATAGGCAGCTCATGACGGGTGGAGGCCAAGATGCGACCAAGGCTTGTCAGACATCCAAGTCCTGGTTTTTGTCCTTCTGAAAACAGACACTCACTTGACTAAGAAAAAAAACCTTTCCTATAGGCAAAGATCACACTGCCTGAAAAGACAGCACTTAAAAAATATGGGGAAAACATCGGAGCAGATACAAGGTCATTATGCTTTTTCTTTTTTATTCTTATAATTCTTAGTCCAGGGAAAGAAGCAATGCATTCAGTACAGGAAAACATTTGCTCACCCTGGCTTTATCACAAATCCAAACATATTTTCATTGCATCTGGCCGGTGTGTGTCTATGTGTGTGAAGAATGAACCCTTCAAAATCCAGTCAAGTTTAAAACACACTGAATGCTAACACTGAAGAGGATTACACTAAAACAGACATCCTGAGAGAGTTACCAAAGGCCAAGCACCCAACCGTGGAAAGCTTCTGTATACATGTGAGATTTGGCTACTTCGATTTCAGGACTTAACTAGATGCACACCCTCCCTCCCAAAGCATGGCCGAGTCCGCCTCCACACCCCCAGAGTACACATCCTACCCACACCTTCTGTTCTGCCCTAGATTTCACTTGCCAGGGGAGCTCCTTAATGCCTGTGAATGCGAGGGTTGTTTTGTTCAAGGACGGGATGATTAGGTGGAAGAAAATTCTTCTTCTTCCACCTCTCTTGGCACATTCTCTTCTAAAAGGAGAACTCTGTGTTTGCTGTTAGGCAAAAAAAAAGGGGGGGGGCCGGTGGGGGAGGTGATAACCTTCAGCCCACTTATGAGTCTTCACCTGTACAGAAGTTATTCTAGGTATTTTCTAGGAACAATATGGAACATTTTAGTAAAAACACAGACTAGCCCTGTCAGCACTACACTAGCTCTAGAAATCTATTTCACTATCATCGTTCAAATAATATGGATGCCACTCCTCAAACTGCTCCTTTGTAACCCCATGAAGACTGACATGCCCGGTACCTCCAGCTCCAGGCTTTCTTTTTACAAAATAAGGATCTCAGCACCTGAACACTCCTGAAGATTCCTAGGCTTCCTCATGTCCCAGAAAGCCCTCAATGCTGACTCAGGACCAACCATCCTTCTAGTGCTGAGAGGCTTTGGTCCATTTTTCTATTCTTGCCGTGGTTATGGTTGTTCATCTCTTTGCCTGGCTCAAAACACATGTACAAACTTTCCCAGCAAGCTTAAGATGGCACCAGGAGAACAGCCATGAATCTATGAGTCTTTCCTTCTGCCTTTAAGCTTTCATTATAGACAGCAATTTTCTCCTTCTTTCTGCAATCCACATCAGCCCTAATTAATTAAATTATTAAACCGTAATTAGTTGAGTACAGTCTGTAAGGGGACAGCTCCGGCTCCTCCTGGAAGACTGCTGAAGAGATCCACCATGCCCTCAACCCTCCTGTGGCACATAAAGTGGCTTGGAAGCATCAATCTAAAACATCTGGGCTTAATCCAAACATTCCCTGCGTTTGAAAAATGATCTTAAGACCCAGGTGAGGCAGGAACAGTTGTGTATTCCATATTTGATCTTTCCCTTGTCTTGAGTCTTAGAATTACTCATCTTTAGCTGCGAATCTGGCCACTGATATAAAGACTGATACAAAGACTCCATTTTCTAGGCTTTCTTATGGCCATGTAACAACCTCGCTGTGGCTGTGTAACTATGTTCCTGGCAATAGGATGTAAGCAAAAGTACTATGCACAACATTCAAGGAATGTCCTTGTAAGAAATGGCCTGCCCTTCTTCCTCTCTTCTTCCGGAGTAGAATGAAGATGTGATGGCTGGAGCACAAGCAGACACATTAAACCATGAAGTGAAAGTCATATTCTCAGGATGGCAGAGTGACATCATAAACAGAGGCAAAGGGCACCTGGGTGGCTCAGTTGGTTAAGCATCTGCCTTCGGCTCGGGTCGTGATCCTGGGGTCCTGGGATTGAGCCCCATATTGGGCTCTCTGCTCTGCGGGGAGCCTGCTTCTCCCTCTGCCCCTGCCTCTCTCACTCTCGCTCTCTCTGTCTCTCATGAATAGATAAAATCTTAAAAATAAACAAACAAGCAGAGGCAAAGTCTAAGGACTTTTTATTAAGATACCACAGACTTGCCACGTCACCTCGGGACCCCTCTATGTGATGTAGAAATAAACTCCTGCTTTCTTTAAAGCCATTATTATCTTGGGTTTTCTGTCACAAGTAGCCAAAACAAATCCTAAGAAACATCCAGTCATGAAGATACTTCCAAAGAAACCTTCAAAACCTCAAATGGCCAGGGGACAACCTGGGTTGGAATCACAGACATTAGGGACATGAAGTGAATCCTGTGGGACCATTCCCTACAGCTCGTTGAGATTCTGGACACTTAGAGGGACTAGAGCTATATAGAAGTGACTACAGAAGGTCTGAGTCCTGCAGCCACAGGACACCAAGACGAAGTGCTGACTAGGGTTGGGAGCACTTCTGGAAGCCTGAGCCTTCCTGGTCAGGGATGGGCAGCAATAATGCAGCTGGGTCGGGAGAAGCCCCCAGCTGTGCTGCCCGCCCCTGCAAACACAGCTGGCCTCCTTCCGAGCCACACAGTCCTACCCCAGACTCACTCCACCTTCGCCCTCTCTGCTCCCTCCTCCCCACAGCTGTGTACTCGGGGAGAACTGTGCAGCAGGTGATGGGCCTGCCGGGGCAGAAGACCAGCTCAGTTTATTCAGCAGGAAGGGAGGCTCATTCCTGCCAGGCAGCCAGGGTGGTTTGTCAGCTGTCTCAGACTCGACGAGGAGGAAAGACGTGGACGTGTGTGCACCTTTCAGCACGTGATACCAGTCACAGGTAGTGTGAGGAAAGAGTGCATTCTCACTGTGTGATCTTGTAGAGATCCCAGATGCTCTCACATGCTCTCAGGGCCCCCACTTTGCTGACTGTTTTATAAGAGGGAGGCTGGTGTCTTAAGAATCAGCATCTTGAAGGTGGGAGGGAAGCTGTGCGTTTCAGAATCCTTCCAGGTGATTCCAATGATCGGCCAGGTTTGGAAATCTCTGACTTAGAAACTTGCCACGCAGTGTGTTCTGTGGACCTGCAGTGTTACACTGACTAGAAATGCAGACTTTCAGACCCTGCTCGGACTGACTGAATCAGACTCTGCCTGTTAACAAGATCCCAGGTGATTCGCGTGCACACTGAAGCTGGCTTACATCTGTGATGTCATGACTTTAAGAATATATTTAGTCATTGTCCTGGGACCCAATATAAGTACTTGCTTTCCATTTTGCCTTTTTTTTTTTTTAAGATTTATTTATTTGACAGAGAGAGAACGAGAGAGACAGCGAGAGAGGGAACACAAGCAGGGGGAGGGGGAGAGGGAGAAACAGGCTTCCCGCTGAGCAGGGAGCCCGATGTGGGGCTTGATCCCAGAACCCCGGGACCATGACCTGAGCCGAAGGCAGACACTTAACCGACTGAGCCACCCAGGCACCGATTTTGCTTCATTTTGAAAAATAAAAACCACTGTGGTGAGGAGATAAGTCATAATGTTTATAAAGGGCATGGCATGAAGGGCATGAATGGCCAATCAATTCTAGCTTTGCTTTTGCTACCACTGTTACTGTTAGCTGCCATATTCATTGGCCTCGACTTACCAGAACTCAAGAGAACCACTGGGGGAATAGGAATTTCAAATTCTGAAGCAACTCTTTTTATACTTGAAACATTTTATTTCCAACCCCTAGCAAGCCCACATTCTTCCCAATGAACAAAAAGCACTTGAAATCTTGTCTTAACAGATACTCCAAAAGGCAAAAGAAAACACAACGAATGGGGACGCCTGGGTGGCTCAGTCGGCTAAGCGTCTGCCTTCAGCTCAGGTCATGATCCCAGGGTCCTGGGATCGAGTCCCGCATTGGGCTCCCTGCTCAGCGGGAAGCCTGCTTCTCCCTCTGCCTCTGTCGCTCTCCCTGCTTGTGCTCTCTGTCTCTTTCTCTCTGACAAATAAATAAAATCTTAAAAAAAAAAAGAAAAGAAAAAAGAAAACACAACGAATGGCCTGGGACTCAAGGTCATCAACCATTGCACTGGATCAAGCCAATGGCAAAGCCAACCCCTTGACCACTTTCAGGAGAAAAGAGGCTTCTGATCCTGACATCACTGTTCAAGGAAATAGAGTGACATCACATTCATGTGACAGAAAAATCAAGGGACTGCCCTTACCCACCTGAAGTGCTGAATGCTCCCCTAATTCTCACCCATGGATATGGAACAGTGGGTAATTGCTTTTTAAAGGGATTTAACCAAAGCTGAACTGCGGGAAAGCAGACGGGCAGCCACGGGACACAGCCATCAGTCTGTGTCATTGGGGCTTCTGCAGAGAGGCGGATTGGGTGGGGGGGACCCAACTCCCTCTTCTCCCTTTCCAGTCTCCTCCTTCTGCTTCACACCTGGTCTTTGGGGGGTGGGGGGGTGGGGCGGTGCTTAGGGCCTGGACTCTCGGTCTCTTCCGAATAAGCCAAGCCCCACTTTGGCACGTTCCTCTCATCTGTAAGTGTCAGGAGAAATGAGTCCATGGATTACAATTTCAAACACCAGCAACAGTTCGGAGATTCGCTCCGGGGTTCTTAGTAATGCTGCTTTTATAAGACACTGAGAGAGGGTGATCTGAAGCCTGGGGTCTCCCATCCTGTCCCCAGGTAATAGCTTTTGTTCTCAGGGCACAATTAAGTCACTGTTTGCTCTGTGTGTGTGTGTGTGTGTGCATGTGCGTGTGTGTGTGTGTACCCAATACACAATACCTTCCATTCTCCGGGACTAAAGAAAACAGGCGTTGGCACGAGGTGTCCACATTTTCCTTAATGAAATGAACAGTCCAACCCGAAATTCAAGTGCTAAACTTTCAATAATAGCAAACAAAAGGCTCGTGTTCCAGCCCAGTCCCCTGAAACCAAGTGACTTTTCTATCAACCTCGAACCCGCAGAGTGTTTACTTACTTATTCTTCTGTTATCAGCAAGTTTAGGGGTCAGTTGCACATGTAAGCAAGGAAAAGAAATTGAGCATATGACCCTCTGGATGGAAAAAAAAAAATCACTGAGACTCATACCCAAGACCCTATGTGTTCCAGAATGGTTTCTCTCCCTGGCCTGTCCCCAGAATCTGGTGAATCAGGCATTTTGGACACTGGAACAGGAGATTCAGTCTTTGGAATCAAATCTCCTAAATGGCTGCCATGAATGGTGACTGTTTTCCATAAAGAAACATGGGGGAGGCGGATGTGTTACACAAGCTTTTCAGTCCCCACCCCAAAGCCCTCAGCCTGTAGGTGCCGCGTGAACCACAGACTGCCCCGCAGCGGGAATCCTGTATTATTTACGCTCTGCGCAACTGGCTGTTCACTTGCATAACAAAATAATAACAAGGATGGAAAAGAGCATGGCCCAACTAAAGGAGATGATTATTGGCATTAAAGCAAAGTGTTCAACAATATATAAAAAGACGCACGTGGTAGATTTACATCAAAGCCACTTTTGAGATATAATAAAATCGGTTCCCCAAACATCAGTTTTCTCTCCTTTTCTAACCACCAACTTGTAGTATTTCTCAGTGTTAATAATTAGACAAGGCTGGAATCAGAAGGGAGGTTACACAGAGAGGCCTACACAGTCAGAATAAAGTCTGTCTCCTGTAAATACAGGAGAGAAATGAGGTCAGGAGTCCATACGGCCTGGGGTGCTATTTGATCCGCAGTGTTTACACCTGCTCCTTTCTGGACTGCAACCCCCCAAAAGTTCTTCTCTTATCACAAAACAACAACAACAAATGTTAGGAAGTGACTCAGTTATGTAAGGACCAACACAAAAAGTACGATGCAAACTTTCAAGATAAGGGGCAAAAGAAGCAGATGCAGGAAAAACAAACTGCTTTTATTTCATAAGTTTTCCTAACTCATTAAGACCCAGAAACACGATCATTCTATCACTGGAACTGAAAGCCAACCTTTCAGAGGTCTCCAAGCTGTATTTTATGGTGATTTCTTTAATCCAAAAGAATAATTACAACGCGACTTACCATATTGGTCAAAGTTGTCTGGAGTCTTAAAAAGAACAAAGCAAAGGACTAAGTAGCTGTCAGCCTTGTGTTTACAGCTGTTTGGCACCGTGTCTATAAAGCACCGGGCAGGAAGCGAGGACACAAGGCCAGTGGGCTGCAAAAGCTCCCACAGGGAAAGCCCCAGTTTAACCAGAAAGCGGCTGCCACATGCCCCGCCTGATCCAAGCTGCGCCCACCCCCCACCACACATGCCTGTCGGACCCCACTCCCCCCCAAGCGGGGAAGAATCAGGGCGCCACAGCCTTTGTACCTTACTGACATCTGTTTCAGGAACTCTGGTTTCCCCTCCAGTATTTGCCCAAAGACGGACAGTCAAGAATTTCTATGTATCAGTTGTCAATGGCACGGATGGGTGTTTGCGGGTGGGTGCCCATTCCAGCGAGTACGAAAGGCCACTCACGACCTAAGCCCACGATCATCTGGGCAAGGCTGGAGGTGGGGCCTTTAAAAATATAGATTCTAGGGCCTCCCTCAGGGGCTGATTCCGTGGACCCAGCACTGGGCATTTTCACAAGCTCCCCAGGCACTCTGACCTGGAGTAGAGGTTCTCAACCAGAGTTCTGGGGAGCTGCTGAAAATGCAGGTGCCCAGGCAGGCCTGGGACCCATTAAATCCTAATCTCTGAGGCTGGACCCAGGGAGCAGTGGCTTTTAAAGCTCCCAGTAGATTCCCAGCTGAGAACCACTGAGGGTAACACAAACTCGCACTGTTTATGCAAAACAAGGATGGCCTAAATGTGGTCTCTCCATCAAGAGAAGCCCCCTCTCCTCAAATGTTTTTCTCATCACTTCTGCTAGGTTGACACCTCCCTTCAGGAGCTGATGTGTGTTCCTATAAAAACTCCTTTCTCGGTATGAAGCCTGCTCATCATCGGCCCACAGCCTCGGCCCCCGATCAGAAGGAGCCCCTTCCTGTGGAGAGCTCCTCCTTCAAACACAGGGCACAGATGATGAACAAACCTCAATTTAAAAGTGCACCTGTTTTGTGACAACCCCAAAATATAAACTATGGCTCAGACAGCTCTTTTCCCCCTTCCCAAGGAATTTTAGAAAATGGTTTTTATTTTTTTTATTTTTTATTTTTTTTAAAGATTTATTTATTTATTTGAGAGAGAGAGAGCACGAGCAGAGGGAGAGGGAGAAGCAGACTTCCCACTAAGCAGGGAGCCCGATGCAGGGCTCGATCCCAGGACCCTGGGATCATGACCCGAGCCGAAGGCAGACGCCTAACGACTGAGCCACCCAGGCGCCCCTAGAAAATGGTTTTTAAACGAGTTCTGTGCATCACCCGAAGTACATTTAGAGAGCCTCCCCTCCTGTATCCTGGCAGGCTGCCACCTTCGGGGTTCAGACCCAGGAGCAGACAGAATGGGGGAAGCACAGTTTAGCTGCAAGGCACCAGGCACCACCATGCATGCTGCGCCTCATTTTCCCACTTTCTTTAGCCAAGATTCACTGAAGCTGGGAGACCAGGGCAGGCACAAGAAGGTGCCACGCATGAAAAAACATCTCCCCCATGGACTGGATTAATTAGAAACTAAATTGCTTCAAAAAAACTCTTTGAAAATGCAAGTAACCCTCAAAAGACGCTAAGCTTCATTCACCAGGGAGTGTTACTTTAACCCACTGACCAAAACTGGAGGGTTATGTGGATGATTTTTGTTTGAGCCACGGTATTTTGAAAAGAACTGAATCCACTCTCAACATTTTAAAATCTAATTCTCTGCATTGCCTAGACTTGGAAGAGCTGGGAGAATAACCACATGGTGCAAAACGGCTGCCCCCCCTTTGGATGGCCCTGTGCTCTCCAGCTGGATACGGGCCTCACTGTTCCCTATTGCCTTATGTCTAGTCTACTTTACTACAGACATCTGAGTTTGCAAACTCTTCTTTAATCAATGACCCTAAAAGTGCAGAACTGGTGATGGGATTTGTAATCACATTTTTGGTCTTCTATTCATTAGCCATGAGACCCTGGATGGCCACTGTCCTCCTGGGATGGAGCCTCTGTTTCTTTAGCATTACTATTCCAATTGAACAGTGATGGCTTCTCGGGGTGTTTACGAGTATTAAAAGGAACTAAATGTGAATACGAAAGTGTTTGGAAACTATAAAGCAGTATGCACACGTAACTGACAGTTGTTTAATCCGTTCAAGGCTGCCATTTTGAAAATGTGAGTCATGTGTGGGCAGGAACACCATGAGGGCAGTCCCAGTGGAGCGGGTCACTGATTAGTGAGAAGGCAACCTGGGTACTCTAGTTCATGAGAGCAGAGATTGTAACCCCGTGCCTAGAAGAATGCAAATCTGCTGAGCACAACAAACCCACCAGTGGAAATCAAGAGGATGCCCACTCTTGAGCTTAAACAAAGAAACTAGTTTGGGAGGCTGCAAAATGCATTCTCACCACCAAGGCTCCTAATTCCCTCATTACTTCCTGACTGATCCAGCATCTCTGATTGAGACAGGGTCTCCTGAACCACACCTGGTCTTTCTCCAACAGGAAGAAACACAGGAGGAAGAAAAGACGTAGAAGAGCTGAGAAGCTAGTCCCTTATTCCTTCCCCTCCCCCCAACAGACCTTATCTTTCTCTGTATTATCAGTTTAGTCAGGTTATTTGCATTTTGGCAGGATTTCCCCTTTCCAGGGCCTATCAACCGAGTCTGGAGGAGACAGCAGATGGCCTGCTACACAGCTAATTTGAGTACATATTCAAGACAATAATCAGCTACAGATTGACTTGGCACCAGCAACCACTGGAGGAGATACCAGGCATTTCTAAAGTCCGCCATGTGCCTTCCACTTTGCCTTCACTTGCTTTGCCAATACAAAGAGTATATCTTAATCTCATAGTAATTTGTTTTGGAAGGAACTCTGTAGTCCATCTGTATCTTCAGATAAACTACCAACAACATGAATTCTGGGCACTTCTCTTTGCATTGGTAAACCGTCATTAACCAGCTTTCTTGCTATTTTGCTTTTTAACCAGTCACCCAAGTGTACGGGTATCAGCTCACATGCTTTCCATACAAGACCACAAGGATCTGTCCCAGGAAGGACACTGTCTAACACCCTACTGACACCCTCCGTGTGCCAGGACGACTTTTCTCTATTCAGCTGTCCACAAATAAGGCAATCAGGTTGGGGGCGCCTGGCTGGCTCAGTCAGTAGAGCATTGACTCTTCATCTCGGGGTTGTGAGTTTGAGCCCCACACTGGGTGCAGAGATCTCTTTAAAAAAATAAAATCCTCAGAAAAAAAGAAAAGAAAAGAAAATCAGGTTGGCCTGATATGACCACTCCTCATGTTCACTGCTTTCCTTTCATCCTTCTAAGACCCCAGCCAGTGTATCTATCTGTCCCTCCTAGTTCCTCTTGTTCAGAACATAGGTCTACAAATGGTTTTGTTTGTTTCTGTATTTATATTTCTCACCATCAGCCAGGTATCATCTAGGCTAATTCTGCAGTGAAGAGTACTTATATAATTGATGCTCCCCACTTTATTTTTGGTAGGCCTTTATTTAGAGCATTCCTTTCCCCCAAAATATTGATCTCCTTCCACCATCTCTCTGCAATTGGAGCACCTTAAAATGATCAGGCTCCCTTTAGTCATCACACTCTGTACTGTGTGGCCATGCGCTCTGCTGTCAAGGCTCATCCTATTATTTTTCTCCAAGAACCACTGAAGACCTATGCTAACCACTGATCATCTTTCTTGGGCATGTGAGTTATCTTCTGTGGCCTCCCCACTGAAAAGTGTGGACTGTGGGAATTTGTCAGACATGCAGATTCTTAGGCCCCTCTCCAGATCTACTAAATCAAACCCTGCATTTGACAAGATCCCAGGTGATTCGTGTGCACATTCATAAAGTTTCAGAAGCACTGCTGAATGGTCTCCATTTATACCCAGGACTTGACAGCCACGTCCCAACACCCAGCACAGTGCTCACCCTCACATAGTAGTTATTCCCCACACCTTGTCACCCAATAGACCCCCATGCCCATGGTGTGCCAGGATCTGAGGAGGGGCCCAAGAGTCAGTGAAGGACAGGAAACAGCCTCTTCCCCTAGGAGGTTAGCATCCGACGGGAGATACTAACCTGTAAACAACCACAGGGCCATGGAGAAAGTGCCAATAATGCAGATGTGTCTCGAGGGCCCTGGAGAGTCAGGAGAGGCACCTGGGTCTCGAAGACAGGAAGAAGAAGTTCAAAGGAAGGAAATTCTAGACTGAAGGAATAACATGGGCAAGAAGATGCCAAGAATCATGACGTACTGGGAATGGTAAGAAGGTCTGTGTGGCCATCATGCTCAATCACAGGGCACAAAACCACTCAACTCAGTGGCCCAAATAACAACTGTGACTGGCTCTCAGTCCTAGGAGTGGCAGCATGGGCTCGGCTCAGCTAGGCAGGTCATCCACACCTTGTGGTGCTAGCTGGGCTCATCCACGGGTCTGCAGTCCAGTGGGACTGGCTGGGGCCAGTGGTGCATGCTGGCTATCAGCTGGGCCTCTTGCCCCACATGTATCTCCTCCTCCAGGGAGGCTACTCAGATCATCTTTACATGGTGGTGAAGTGTTCCAAGAGAGCAAGGCCTAGCCTTAGGAGTCACATAACATTCCTCTGCAGGACTCGGCTGGTCAGAGCAAGTCACAGGCCTGCCTGGATTCAAGGGGTGGGGAAGAACAGTGGAGCCAAACTGCCAAGGGGTGGGGCACAGGAAGGCATGGCTCTTTGGGGACTATGAATATTACAATCCACCGGAGTGGAAAAATATATGATTAGTGCCTGTATTCACACTATTTGTGAGCCCATTAAATTCTGAAGCATTCAAGGAGCTTAAAGTTCTGTTTGCCTTTGTACCGCCAACGGCGATTCCCATGGTTCTTTCTAGTGGGTGCTTAATAAACTCACATGGATTAATTAAATTCTCACAAACACACAAATTCAATAAACTTAGGAACTGGAGTTTACCAAGAGAGAATGCTCAAAGGTACAGTTCATAAAGAATAAAAAGTCTCTTTTGCTTACAAAAAATGTCAAGAAGACTTAGAAGAAGAACATGACCATTTCACAAAGAGCATCTGGCCTGAAATTCACCAGGAACAAGTCTCCAGGCAGACTGCTGCTCTCCTTCCAACCTTCACTCCAAATCCCATCATTTGTCAGGAAGGACATAACAAAGTTCAAGAGGTCAGGGTCTGCTTTAGGTTCCATAAAAAAAAGCAGAGCAAGTCATCATGTCCAGGCAGAATCCTCTTTAAATCACTCTTTAAGCTTAATATAGAGCAAACTGTCTTTGCTCTGCAATAGGAGCAGGCTGCTGTTTCAATCTGTCTTCCTAATTTGGGCACCTGACAAGCTATCATTTTATGAGTTAGACTTGGCAAGATTTATCTCCTTCTGGACACCATGCCTGAGATTAAGTGAAATAATATGGTAAGAGGTTATATGGGCAATCTCAACTTTCTTCAGGTGTAAATAATGTAGGTTCTTGGGTTAGCAACGACCCAGTTCCCGACCCTTTTTCTGTAAAAATTTAACTCTTTACAAAAATAACTACTATGGCAATGCTATCCATCACTATTCAGAGTCCTTTCTACCATCACATGGTGGGAGGGCACCTCCATGTTCTTCAAGTGAGGTGAGGCCATGTGACTTCTTTCGCTCAATGATATGGGAGCTGAAGTACCTGTGCTGGTTCCCAATTAGAGCTTCAGGAGCTAGTGCTCAATGTGCCACTCGCTCTCCTTCACAACACGACTGAGATTTTCCAGAGGGTAAGGGCTCCATTAGCTGTGGTCCCTGAGTCAGAATATGTGAGACAGAGCCTCCAACTAACTCACGTTAGCCATCAGTGTTGTTTGTTACACAGCGGCATGACTCTGCCCATCCTAACTCACTGTAACTACAAGGAACATGTAACTATCTTTAACTGCTGTTTTAGAAAGTGATGGGTCATTTTAAGCAAGATGGCTCCTGGTTTTAGAGTAGCTTAAATGCTAGTAACTGCTCTACTCCTCACTTCCCTCTGGCTACTCACTCCTACTTCTCCCTTCTTGCTTGCCTTGAGTTTAGGAAACTGCTTTCTTTCCCTTCTTTGCAAGAAAGCCACAGAAGTTATTGGGTTAAGGGAGAGAACTTGGGGCATATCAAGTTCCTTCCCTACAACAGGACGTTTGCCTTGACTCCTTTGACAGCCATCCCCAAGTCTGGATCATGGGACCAGAGGATACTGACGTTGCCCGCTGAGGTCATCTCATTCATAATCTTGACCCTGACAGGCAAAGGGTGGGCCACTTGCCTAGAGTAAGTCACAAACCTAGGTCTAAAACCCAAGCTGTTTTCCTGGGCCAGATCCTGTAGACTAGCCCATCCCCCACCACTAGTGCATGCACTGTGTGGAGCCCCAGTTCTTCCTCCCTGCCTTCTTCCTCCCCTGGAATCTGAACTTGGCCTTTTCAGCCTCTGTACACCTGGTCTGTGGGCTCCTGGGCCTGAGTCTCCCCAGAAGGTTTCTTTTCACTGGTCCTACAGCTTCATCTCCTGAAAGGCCAGCTCCTGGATGGCCCTCTGCTTCCAGCCACTCAGAAACGAAGCTGTGACTGGATTCTCCAGTGTTCCCAGGGGGCACTCAGGGGCTCAACCCAGCCACCCAGTTGCCGCTTCACTCCCGTTAGGACCCAGGACTTCCTGCAGTCCCAACAAGCCCTGCGCCCCTTCCTTCACAGACCCACACTGAAGCGCCCAGAAGGATTGAGTTACATGTCTGCTCCAACCCTGGGTATCTGTGCAATCACGGGCTCTGCAAACCAGCTCCAGTAACTCTCCCCCATCCTTTCTCACGAAGGCCTAACCACTATGAATGAGTGTCTTTATTAAACTGCAGTTTGATGAACTATCATCTGAAAGAGACTTCTTTAAGGGGCCAACTCTTTTTTCCCCTTTTGCATTTTAAAACCCATTTAAATGGGAGAATTTTTAAAACAGACCCATGCAGAGGAGTCCTCACAGGCCGCGACTTTATCCCACACTTCTCCATGACCAGACACACAAAGAAACGGAGACCGGACAGAGATACAACACACCCCTTCCCTCTATTTTTGGACAAAGTTAGAGCCTGCACTCACAAAGGGAACGTTCTAGCAGCAAAAGCAAAGCAGTCAGATGCCTCCAAGTATCAAGGGCAAGCCATTTGAAAGGGGCCTGTGCCCCAAATTCTTGGAACCATCACTGAAACCCGAAGAGGGTGGATGGTGAAGACCACCAGGACAATGTGGAGCTGCCTGCTGGCTGCCTGCCCCGGGCTCCTCCTCCTGACTTCCTATCAGAATCAAACTGCTTTCGGGGCAGCAAGGTGCTTCTCCCACGCTCTGGGGTTGGGGTCAGGGTGCGTGGTGAGACAGTCGGGCTGATGAGAAGTGAACAGAGCCCCAGGGGCACTTCCAGGAAAGCCCATTAAGGGGGCCGATGAAGCAAGCTTGCACCCCTCCTTGCTCTTCGCACTTCTCTTCCTCTTGCCTAAACCATGGGCACAGTGAATGGAGCTCTGGTGGCCACGTGGAACCTTACAGATGCCAGTGATGCCTAAGGACAGCAGGCCAGAAACCCAGGAGGAGCCCAAGTCTCCAGTGGCATAAAGAGAAGTGCCTCCCCACTCTTGTAGAGGGAAAATTTTAACTTGACTGAACTACTACTACCTAACACAGTGAAGCATTACCCAAGTACAATGCCTATCCAACCTACCGTCCAAACGGGGGCATCCCCTAGACAGGCCTGGGCAATTCCTTTTTTCTATGGAAAGTCAATGATCCAGAGAAGTTAAAAGTCAACGAGCAGTTTCATTAAACTAAAAGCCCACTCTGGGTAAACATATTTGGTACATTTTGGGGTGATGATGGGAGAAAGCATACAGGCTTCACTCTTGTAGCTCTTAAAATATGAAATAAGCACAAACTGCTCATCATCAAATAAAATAATATCTAGATATTTTAATTACATATTATATTTGGGGGAAAATGGGAGGAAAAGGAAGAAAAGGTAGAAGGGTACCCAAATATCCACCAATGCGTGAATGCATTAAGGAAATGTGGTATATATACATAAAATGGAATATTAGCCTTAAAAAAGAACATCGAGGCCACCACACTGGACAGCACAGAACATTTCCATAATCACAGACAGCTCTACTACACAGGACTGGGATGGACTCTACACTATTTACTATATTATGACAAAAAGAAGCTTCCCTGGGGCAGCGGGAACCTGGGGAGTACTAGTAATGACCTACGACCTTTCTCAGCCTCCATTTCCTCTTTTGTAAAATAAGGATAGCATTAGCACCTAACTAAGTGGAGTAAATGGGATCATCCTTGCAGGGCACGCATGTCTGGCCCACCATAAGGGCTCAGTGCATACTGGCTATTATTTTGGGGAGCGGGAAGGGGCTGCAGCTGGTGCATGCATGCACACAAACTCACGTGCATTTTTGACTACTGACAGAGCGAGAACATGAAACACTTACCTGCACCACCATCCACCTTCCCCATCCCTAGGATGTGCTAAAGAAGGACAGCACCTCTAGGGAGCCCACCGGGCACTGTGACCTGGCTCTCAGTGGTCCGGCCTCCCTTCTCGCACCTGCCTGTCTGATAGGAACCATGCGTGAGAACCCACATGGGTGGGTGAAGCCCAGAACAGGCTCTGAATGAGCCCCCTCATGGCTCCAGCAGGCCTGTCAGTGAGTCAAGTGGGGGATTCACAGAAGGAAAGTACTGCCCATATCAACAGAAACTTTCAGGGTCCCAGCCTTTCCCCACAAGGACTCTGCAGGAAGAGACAGCAGAAACCGAGGGACCAGCTGGGACCAGGAATTGCTCATCTCTGTCAGAAGGCGTGTTTACGTACAGACGGTCCTGCACCTTGCATAGCTAAGATCCTGCTACATACATGCACGTGTGTGCGTGCAGACATATACACATGTATGTGTGTGTGTGTGTGTGGACGTTCATGTGTGTGACCATACTGGTCAGTGTCTTTGTGTGTGGACATATACATGTGTGTGTTTGGGTGTACAGAGCATATTCAAGAGATTCCAAGATCCTTTATTCATTTAAGAATTGTTTTGTGATTTATTAAAATATATCCTTCATTTCTTTTTTTAGGCTAACTTTGTTTCTCCCATGGGTCTCTGGGTTTATCCTCGAGCTTTGCTGCCTGATGGGTTGCTTGTGACAAGAGGGCATGACCCACTTTGTTTCAGGTCTTCCTGGGACGCTTCAGGGAGGTAGTGACAGGCTGAGACCCAATGTGCAGACAGGACACCAGCCATCAGAGTCTGTGACCATGATATGAAAGCAGACAGATCGCGTGCCTCCTGCATCTGGCCTCCGAGGGGCGGGCTACGCGATCAGCAGACGCGGGACGGGCTAACTACCAGTTACCACGCTGGGCTCTTCCTCACAATTCTGACTGTTAAAATTTAAATGAAAAATTGATCATAGCCAGGTAAGTGAAGGAAGGAAAACACTCAAAGGACTGCTAGCTGACTTTTCCAAGACACACACTTGGCTAAAAGATAGGTATTTTTAAAAACCCAATACATTTTTCCTTTAATAGTTATTTCACAAGCAGTAATGACTCAAAAGTAATAAGTAGCGGATTCTGTAGGAAATAGAAAAAAAATCTAATGACTCTGTCCCCCAAATCACTTGTCGAAAAGAACTATGGACATTCACTGTTATCTTAAATTTATAATTTCTTAATCTGCATGGTTTTAGAGCTCACAAAAGAGGATTCTTTGAGCCACAGAAAGAAAACTGTAATTTTCTTCATGAAAGGAAGGCTCTGCGTTCAGAAGGACGAGGAAGTGGCCTGTGGCCTGTGGAGTAAGTAGGGAGCAGGACGGGCAGGGAAGGGCAACGATTCTCCCCTGGCTCAGTCGTGGTGGAAAAGGCAGATCCCAGGGTTCCTGACTCTTCTCAGAGGAGTTCTGCTTTCCTCAGAGGTTTGCCTGGCCGACGTGAGGCTGCCAGGTAACAATCTCTCGGAATAAAGGGCTCTGGGACCAGAGAGGGTGTGCAAAGCACTGGCCTCACAGAGCCAGACGCTGAGCGGGAGAAGGGACTGGCCCTCCCCGCGGCAAAGCACTGGTGGGTGGGGAGAGTGGCGGAGAGACTAGGCCTAGGCCTCCGCCTTCCTCTTTTCTACCCTTCAGGGGCGGTGAGCAGCTGGAGGCCGGAGGTCATCCATCATCCGCCTCCTCCACCAGGCTCAGGGAAGCTCTTCTCGCCTGCACCCCACCTACTGGGCTGGGCCCTGACATAACAGCAACTCAGACATGGCCTGAGTCGAAGCCCACGGGCCCTACCAGTGTGACTCAGCCCTATTCCACGCAACCAGACAGGGGCAAGTCATTTCTGCTCCTTGTCCCTTGTTGAGAGCAATGACAAGGAAAAGCACGTCTGCTGCCTCTTTAAGTAAAGATTTCAGTAGGCAATCCCTCCTCCTGATGGAATGGGCTGTGGAGCCCCCTAGGCCTGGGGTGGAATCCTCCCCGTGTTCTAGGTATCCTGGCCTTGGGCAAATGACTCCAGTTCTCCGAGCCCAAGGCTCCCCCCTGAGAAAAGGCAGCTGAGGTGACTTCGCAGGGAGTGAGCAGGCCTTACCCGCCCCATCCTTTCCCAGCTACCTCTGCTGCCCCAGACATGAGCACCATGGGGTCAGACGGTCTTGTCCACTGCTGGAGCCCCAGGGGCTGGAATACTGACCAGCGCGTGGCTCTGTTCCACCAGCATCCAGTGAATAAATCTACGAGCCGGAGAGCAAACGGAAGCCCGTTACGGTAGCAGGAGAAGCGACACGCACGGCGGGCACTTCACCCACCGAGTCCTGCCACCTTTCCTGAGGGAAGCCTGAGCAAGCACTTCACCTCTCTGTGCCTCAGTTTCTCAACCATAAAATGAATACCATACTTCGCCTCAAGGGCTGTTTTAAGGATTCAATGAGGTAACGCACGGAAAAGCACTTAGCACAACGCACGGCCCACATGGGTGCTCAGCCACGGCAGTCAGTGTTGATGAAGTAAATGTCTACGCCAAACTGCCTTCTCCTGTTCGAGGGTCCTGCATCCAAAGATGATGAGTCCGCGTGACTAAGATCTGAATGCAAATACACAGCCCCTCATCTGCTCCTTTGCAGTCATGATGGTGATCACATAATAGCTTCCACCATAATACCCCATTTTGTTTATTTGTCTTTTTAAGAATAAAAGAGTATCTCCCACAGTGGAGCACGGTGACTACCTCCATTCCTTTAAATAATTTCCCTATGCACTGCTGAATTATATTGATATGGAACTCACCTACCTTTGAGTTGCCAGCAATTTTCTAATAGTGTGCTTTTGCATGATTGCATATTTGTGCTTAATGGTAAATTTTAAGGTGCTGCTAGTGCTTGTTTTTTTAAGTGTGGGGTTTAAAATTTTTTTAATCATCTTTATTGGTTTTTGTTTTTCATGTTACTAATATTTCCTGAGGAAAAGTATCAGATGATCCCCGGGTGTCATCCCCATGTTCTCCCTGTGTCTGTGAGAGAGAAGACAGGGGACAAACGGAAGGACAGATCCATTGCTTTAGAAGGTTAAGACCAGGCTTAGCTCTGACCTAACGGCTTCCTGACCGAACATCTCCTCAAGAATGCGTGCCACATTACGGAAACGCTCTCAAGGGACAGCTAAGATCAGGAACTGTGTCTTCTGGGACCGTGAGGTTCAGAAATAAGGAACTTGCTTTGCTGAGAAAAGGGGATGTTATGTAAACCCCTCAAGTCCTCAAAAGTCGTAATAGTGAGGCTGCCTGAGTGCACAGCTCACCCCACCCACTCCACTGTGGGGGGAGCTGAACCGATGCGGAGACATCATTATAACCTCACTGCAGGCTGTGGCAGAGAACTTGTCACCAGCCGAGCTTCCCTTTAAAGGCCTCCTGGAGAACCAGCTGAAGCCGAGAGCAGAAGCCTCCTACTCTAGGTGTCCGGGGGAGGTGGCCCAGGAAGCCAGGGCAGGACCCACGACCTCCATTCCTCCCAGAGTAGTCAGCAGGCCCCGTGTGGTTGATGGGCTTTGTTTGCTTGGGCCCAGGCTGCCATGGAGTTCAGCGGTATCCCTGGATGCCCCTACTAAGGACCACCTGGTCCTTTCCTGATGAGGGAGCTAAGTGGGCGCCCCTAAGTCACGTGGCCGTGGGGGGCTTAGTGTACAGAATTGGTAGGCTGGGCCCCCCATCATCCTGCTGGGTCAGAGGGAGCATTCTGCCTTAGTCAGTTGTGTCTAGAGGGGAAGGATTTTTTCCCTTTAAATTAAATTTTCTACATGAAGTGAAGATGCCTTTTTTTTTGGTGGGGGGGTATTACATTTTCCTTTTACAGTTTCTTCCAGTATTTCACAATTGTTTAAATTAATGATTGCTACTGAGCTAAAATATGCCTTGAGGCATTGCAAAAAATGGGAATAATAACTTAAAACACGGCAGTCAGCACCAAGAACCCTTCAAAGCATCAGTACGGCTGCATTCAAGAATAACTTCCTTGGGCTTCCGTACGCTTGCTGAAGAGATTACTGATGGTAAAACCAAGTGCGAGATCTCAGTCAATCAGCAGCTCTTTATGAACTGAGCTTAGATAAAATAAGCATTTTGCCTATATTTTGCACCTTGGCACACGACTTCTGACCTGGGTGGGGGGGTGTCTGTGAGTCGGCTGAGAATGTGGGCTACGTGTTTGAGTATCTGAGGCCAGTTTTCTGAGAAGGGGGTATAGAGCTCTAAAGTATTCTTAAAGGTGTTCCCCAAAAGTTAAGTTTAGAGTTGAATTAACTTGTTTAGCTAAGTTTCCCAATCCAAACCTTTTATTCCATTGAACGTGACAAAATTCAGTGGAAGGCACAAACTGGGGGCGTTTTCCTGTCCCCCCCCCACTTTCCACCCATGGGCTGCATGGCTCATCCTTTGCCTTCCTCATCCTCTCCTCCTCCCCCTCATCTGTGGAGCTTTAGAAAAAATAAATATCAAGCACCGTATGTGCCAGACATAGTGCTCCCTGTTGGGGATGCGAGGACAAATTAGACAGGGTCCCTGTTCTTTTTTTTTTTTATTTTTTTTTTATTTTTTTTTGTGATTTTTTTTTATTGTTATGTTAATCCCCATACATTACATCATTAGTTTTAGATATAGTGTTCCATGATTCATTGTTTGTGCATAACACCCAGTGCTCCATGCAAAACGTGCAGGGTCCCTGTTCTTAAGGAGCTCAGAGTCAAATGGAAGAAAAGGCCACATAAGTGGATAATCTGCCATGTGTTGTAATTATTGAGATGCATACGGACAGAATGCTGGGGGAGGTCAGAGATTGCTGTGTAGATGTCAGATAGTCCCAGTCCCTCAACCCCACCCTATGTCACAGACAAAAAGTCAAGAAAGAAGGTACTTGAAGAGTCTGATGAAAGGCATTTTGCTTGGCTTAGTTGACTGGCTGGAACTGAAATATCAGTGTCAAGAACAAGACGCATCTTCTCAAGAGTAGTCTTAAATTCAGAGGCAGAAAGTGGAATGGTCGTTACCAGGGGCTGGGAGGAAGGACGGGCATGAAGAGGTAATGTTTCATGGGTACAGAGTTTCAGTTGGGAAAGATGAAAAGTTCTGGAGACGGACGGTGGTGATGGTTGCACGACATTGTGAATGAACTTCATGGCACTGAACTGTATACTTACAAGTGGTTAAAATGATCAATTTGACGGAATGTACATCTTACTACAGATTTTTAAAAAAATTGTCTTGATTTTTCTGAATGTTTCTGGCAGAAAGAGATGTCATTGGAGCCCATACCTGACTAGGGGAAATGTCTGCTGGGCGAAGAGTTTCATAAACGCTAATGGTTTCCCTGTCACTGTCCAACCAACACACTCCTCTCCCCTCTTTTCTCTGGGATGGCGGCAGGGCTGGGAAGAAAGCGTGGGGAGTCCCTGACCAGAGATGTGGTGTTCCAGAAAGCTTCATCGAACCAACTCCCCACAACTCAAGAGCTGCCACTAACCTCAGTATCTCCTGCCTCCTCCCTGGGCTCCCTGCCTGTCCCAGAGTATGGGCCCCAGACGGTGTCATGTTTCCATGACTAGCAGCCAGGAAAGTGAGCCACCGGGTGGGGGAGCTTGGACAGAAGAGTTACACGGCCTCTGGGTCAGCCCAGAACTTGATCATGGTTATCACAGAGACTCCACGCCCAGGAGGCCCCAGGTTTACTGGCAGCTGAGATTACCCGAGTGCGGTTCATCTAGATGCACCTGCAGATCGCCATCCCACAGAGGCATCTGAAACCCCGCATCTGCTTCAGGCTCAGGCTCGCGTGTCTATCTACAGCGCACCCCCCGGCGTATGACAACACATGCTGATGCTCATCTTCAAGGTCCTCCTGCAGCTATGGTTTTGTTACAGCTTCTCTGTGCCCACATGTCAGGGCCTGAGCTGCCCTGAGGGGGTTCCTGGTGCCGATCACTTTGCCCCGGCAGGTGCCAAGGATGCCCAGCGTCCCTCGTGCCCCCCCCAACCTTTCCCCCACAGCTCTGGGGGATTGTGGCTGCTTCCCTTCCTTCGTCAGCTGTCACCACAGCCCTGGGGACCAGGACAATCCCAACTCCCTTCATCTTTGCTGTCCCAGGTAACAGGCCCTCAGCCACTGGATTTTTAAGGATTTCATCACTAACCTTACAGGGAGACCAAGAGGTCCTGGCTTAGAACCTAAATAAAGTCACGGAGACTCTGCACAGTTTTAAGAAGTAGGATCTATGGTTTGTAACTGCCACCCCTTGACCAGACTCTGCACCAGCAAGTGCTCGAGGCTGCTGGTCAGGGCAGGTGGGGGGCCCACCTGCTGGGCTCCTCTGGCCTGGGAAGGAACACCCTCCCACATCTGCCCCAAGATAAGCCCCCACCCCTGGGGCCAGGCCCTCTGGCTTCCATGTGGGTGGGAGACCTTCTCGCTTAGGCTCCCCAAGATTTCTACCTTTGTCTTTGCCTTCCTGAATACTGCTGTTCTGGATGCTGGGACATCTTGCCCTTGCTCCTGGTCCCAGACCTCTGAGATGACCCAGGGGTTCAGACTCTCCTCTGCTGGTCTGGAAGTGTGGAGCCCCTGGCAGCCCAGCCTTCTCCTCTGGCCCTGCCCCCTTGTGGGTCCTGAGATCCCCCAATCACTCTCTGCTCATCTCTAAGCTCTGCTTATCTCCAGATGAAGCTGGACATCTTCAGCCCCCCTCAGGTTCTGCTTAGTTCACACCCCAGCTCAGGTCCCTTGCCATCACCACACCTAGCCCATTTTGTCTCTCCTTTCCCTGGCTCAAAGGGCTCTACCTTCCCTGAATTTCCATTTCAGAGGTGAGAAATAGCTTCAGTTCACAGCTCAGTGCCCCTGCTGTCCTGGCATTCACACCAGCCCCTCCTCAAGGTCTCAGGGGGATGGAACGTGTGCACAATCCCCCACCCTACCCCACATGCCTGCCTAGTCCTAAAGCAAGCACTGCTTCAATCCAAAAGAAACTCAAATGCATTTAAGTTCCTTTATGGAAAGGACACGGGTCATTTTGGCACACTTCCCCCAACCCCAAACTCCCCATGCTTTATCTACCTGGTGCTTTATTTACCCGGCAAAATTAACCCTCACTAAATACTACACATATCACCCACCGGCCCATCAAATCTGTTGAACCTCCCTCACTGCCAGTCAAGTAGAAACTGACCTTCTCACTATTTTATTAAGTACCTCCCATGTTGTTTTCTTTAATTTAATTTAATTTTATTATATTATGTTATGTTAGTCACCATACAATACATCATTCGTTTTTGATGTAGTGTTCCACTATTCATTGTTTTCGTATAACACCCAGTGATCCATGCAATACGTGCCCTCCATAATACCCATCACCGGGCTAACCCATCCTCCCACCCCCCTCCAAGTGCCTCCCATGTTGTAAAGAAATATTTGTGGCCAAACATCAATCATTCTATAGGAGCCATTTTTCAGCAAATGTGAAATTCACTTGTTCTTCCATTTTCCCTTTGTCTTCACAGCAAATACTCAAGGATTACTGTGGAGATGATCAATTGATAGGACCTGACATGCTGGGAATTCTCCATCTCTTGGTTATAGTTACAGAAAAATATACAAGTTTTGAGCTATTTTCTTAGTGATTATTTAGTCTAATAATCTTCATTCCACACATGTAGAAATAGAAGGGCAGAGATTTACCACTGAATCTCAGGAGGTGACAGCTGGAAGGGGACAAGCCAGCCATTCCACACCTACGGATGTATCTAAGAGAAACAAAAGCATGTGTCCACTAAAAGACGTGTTCTGGAATGCTCCTAGCAGCTTTACTCACAATAGCCAAAATGAGTGCCCACCAACAAGGTAACAGCTAAACAAACTGTAGTTTATGGACATGTGAAAAGAATGAAAGGATGAAACTGGGCCACCTTTTAACACCAGACACAAAAATAAACTCAAAATGGACTAAAAACCTAAGTGTGAGACCTGAAACCATAAAAATTCTAGAAGAAACGTAATTTTTCAGACATTGGCCATAGCAGTATTTTTCTAGATGTTTCCTAAAACATCTAGAAAGGGAAACAAAAGTAAAAACAAACTATCGGGACTACATCAAAATAATAAGCTTTTGCACTGCAAAGGAAATCATCAACAAAACAAAAAGGCAACCTACTGAATGGGAGAAGATATTTGCAAATGATATATTCAATAAGGGGTTAATATGTGAAATATACAAAGAATTTATGCAACTCAACACCAAAAAAAAAAAAAACCAATTAAAAACGGGCAGAGGATCTGAACAGATATTTTTTGCAAACAAGACAGATGGCCAACAGATACATGAAAAGATGCTCAATATCACTAATCAGCAGGGAAATACAAATCAAAACCACAATGAGATACCACCTTGTACCTGTTAGAATGGCTAAAATAAAAAAGACAAGAAATAACAAGTGTTGGCAAGGATGTGGAGAAAAAGGAACCCTCGTGCACTGCTGGTGGGAATGATAAACTGGCGCAGCCACTGTGGAAAACAGTACGGCGGTTCCTCGAAAAATTAAAAATAGAAACACCATGAGATTCAATAATTCCACTACTGGGTATTTACCCAAAGAAAGCAAAAACACAACAAAACAAAACACAAAAAGGTTCAGGCACCCCTATGTTTACTGTAGCACTAGAGAGCAGCCAAATATGGAAACAACCCAAGTGTCCATCGATAGATGAAAAGATGAGGAAGGTGTGGAATATTACACAGCCACAAAAAAGGATGAGATCGTGTACAGCATGGCTGGACCTAGAGGGTATTACACTAAGTGAAATAAGTCAGACTGAGAAAGACAAATACCATATGATTTCACTCATAAGTGAATTCTTAAAAAAAATGAAATGAACAAAAAGCAAAATCAGACCTATATATACAGAGAACAAACTGATGGTTGCCAAAGGGGAGGGGGTGGTGAAATGGGTGAAGAGGAGGGGGAGGTACAGACTTCCAGTTACGGAGTGAAGAAGTCATGGCCATAAAAGGCACAGCATAAGGATCATAGTCAAGGCTAAGGTAATAGCGATGTATGGGGACAGGTGGCGGTAACACTCAGGGTGAGCATAGCGTATAATGTATAAACTTGTCAAATCACTGTTGTACACCTGAAACTACTGTCACATTGTATGTCAACTACACTCAAAAAATTTTGAATTTTAAAAAGCATAAAAATTAAAATAAAAACAAACTGTTTACTTATACAATGAGAAACTACTCAGCAACAAGGAACAAATTATGGACACAGGCAACCACCTAGACAAATCTCAGAATCATTTGTTGGTGTTCTGGGTTGAATTCTGTTCCCCAAAATTCCTATGTTTAAGTCCTAATCCCCAGCACCTCAGAATGTGACCTCATTTGGAAATGAGGTCATTGCAGATGTAATTAGTTAAGATGAGGTCACACTGTAGGAAGGTGGGCCCTAATCCAAATATGATTGGTGTCCCTATAAAAAGAGGAGATTTGGACACAGAGACACGTGCACAGGGAGAACGCCAGGTGGAGACTGAAGGTATGCATCACAAGCCAAGGAACCGCTAGAAGGTAGAGGAGAGGTCTGAAATACATCCTTCCCTAGTGCCTTCAGGGGAGCATGGCCCTGCCTGTACCTTGACCTTGGACTTCTACCCTCTAACACGGTGGGACAACAAATTTCTGTTACTTAAGCCTCCCACTCGGGTACTTTGTTATGGCAGCCCCAGCAAACTCACCCAGTTGGCAACAGAGGTCTCCCACCAAAGAGGACATCCTATATGATTTCACCTACATCGAGTTCTAGAACAGGTTAAACAAAAGTACAGTGAAAAAAACCAGAACAGTGGTTTCCTTTGGAGTGGGGGTGGGAATGCCTAAGCAGCAGGAGGGAACTTTCTGGGGCAATGTGAATATTCTGTGATTATCTGGACAGGGGATGCACTTGTCAAAGCTCATCAAAAGGTGCACTAAGGATTCATGTATTTCATCATGTGTAAAATGTACCACACATAAAAAGAACCATGAACCAATACTGAACTCCAGGGGATGATATGCACACTGAAGTGTTTAAGGCGTGAGGTGGACTGATACCCACAGTTTACTCTGAAATGCATTAAAAACAAAGATGGTGTGATAACAGGGCTGGATGCATGAACAGATATATGATAAAGCAAATACAGCAAAACGTTCGTTCTGGAACCTCGGTCCATGTATACTGTATGACCTTGGACAACATACATGGGTGCTCATGATACACAGTTTTTTTTTTTTTTTCCTTTTTCTATTTTTGTCTATAGTTGAAAATCTTCAAAATAAAATGTGGAAAAGTTACCAGGCCCACAGCCTGATCTCTTTCGCGGGTCCACTGACGGTATGATCGCATGACGATGCTACCAAGGATCTAAAAGCTAAGTTAATAAAAGGTGTTCTAAAAGGAAACTTAACTCTAGGAGAAAGGGAACAGTACTTTAGGCTAAAACATTCACTGTTTAGGATGAGAAACGTTTTTCCACTCTATCCTGCTGATAGAACTAATTAAAGTTCTGTGAAATGCCTCTTTAAAACCAGAAGCCATGGGGCTCCTGGGTGGCTCAGTCGGTTAAGCAGCTGCCTTCGGTTCAGGTCATGATCCCAGGGTGCTGGAATCAAGTCCCACATCAGGCTCCCTGTTCAGCGGGGAGCCTACTTCTCTCTCTCCCTCCACCTGCTTGTGCTCTCTCTCTCTCTCTCTCTGTGTCAAATAAATTTTAAAAATCTTTTAAAAAAATTAAAAAAAAAATAAAACCAGAAGACGGTATGGGAAGTACGGAGAACTTTTTCTTCATTTCAGAGGTGTCTATTCTTAAATATCCTGAGGAAAGCCCAAGCCAACCATCTACATAAGGATTTAATTTCCACTAGGTGGGGAGCTCCTAAGTGCATTCTTTACAA
Source organism: Phoca vitulina (assembly GCF_004348235.1). NCBI lineage: Eukaryota > Metazoa > Chordata > Mammalia > Carnivora > Phocidae > Phoca > Phoca vitulina. The sequence continues at coordinate 4,860,043 of NW_022589773.1, read as the reverse complement.
CCTTGCATGGACAACAGCCCCCCCAAAGCAGAACCAGACTCTGAAACACACGGGGGAAGGCACGGGCGGCTGAGAAGCCCAGAGCATGCCCACCAAGAGGAAAATCAGTTCCGCGCTCCCCAGGCCGACAGCCAAATACAGGGAACATGGGCTCAGAAATGGTTTCCCACAAGAAAACACGTAAACAAATGAGAACAGTGCCATGCCTTCCTCTCTGTGTAAGCAATGGAATTCTGAATACACAACTTTGGTTGTTGCAAAATCAAAGAAGCAATTCCAGCATTTTAGTATTCACTTCAAAAAAAAAAAGGATGTAAATCCAACTTGTCAATAACCAAATGTCTTTCATTGGTAATGTCATCAAGCTTATATTTTGCAGAATGGACACAGGAATAGGAAAAAATGTCCACAAAATGGTTAGAGAGAAAACAAAAAGCCAGGCCCCTCTTACCCATTCCCTCTGAAAAAAAGCCATGGGGAGAAAATGATCATTCCTGTATTACAGATGACGATACTGAGGCTCAGAGAGGTTCACAGGCCTTCTTGCTTCGGCCCCTGTGAGATAAAAATGTTGGTGTTTAGGAAAGAAGTCTGCCCCTCAAAGCCAAGAAAGGCTCAAAAGAGGTGATCGATCGTAAAGCACCACGTCTGTTGCCAAGCTGCCTGGGTGTGAATCCTGATTTACCAGCCGTGTGACCTTGGGCAAGTGACTTACTCGGTGCTCCATTAATGTTTTCTATAGAATGTATAATGACAGCTCTTATCTGATGGAGCCCCAATAAAGCGCTTAGAAAAATGTCTGGCACTCTACAGCCAGATTGTTTCTACACTTGCACTGTCCACACTGTGGCCACTAACCACAGGTGGCTACTTAAAATTTAAGTTTACATGAGCCAAAATTGAAAATTTGGTTCCTCGGTCTCACTAGTTACATTTTAAATCCTTAATAGCCACACATGGCTCGTGCCTGCCGGACTGCACGGTGCAGCCTGAGAACATTCCCATCATCACAGAAAGTTCCACTGGACCGTGCTCATCTAGAGAAGGAAATGAACCTCTTCCCGAGGAAGCAGCCAGGGGTTCATAGGTAAAAAGTGTGTTAGGACGCCCGTGTGGGTCTTGGCTTTATCATCATCATCATCATCATATTAGGATTTTAATAGCCCCTGGGAATTTTTTACTTATAAAAGGAAAGTGGACTGCAGATTGCTCTAGTCAGTGCTGAGCCCTCTGTTAAAAGGAAGGGCAGGAAAACAAAGAGATGAGATGGGAGGGAGAATGGGCAGGAAAAAGGAAAGGGAGGTGCAGAGACAGAGGATGTGGGAAGAGAGAGGGGACATGCATTTTGTCATCCAAAGTCAACATGTTATCTGTCTGTATTACTCATGCCTTTTATTAATTTTATTGACGCTTTGGTCTCTGGGCCTTGCTAACCCTGGAGGCTCCTAGAGATAAACACGTCACCTGGGAGTGTACCTTTCCCATGCAAAACCCCAACCCAGAGCTCAGACCCCTCCTCTCCTCTACCAGGCTCTCACACCTGGGGCCACTATTCCTCTGTCTCAATCACCCCAGGGCCAGGGATCAGACAACTCAGGACCTTCCCTTCGCCCCTGAGCCTTCAGAAACCATTCAAACCAGCCGATCCTAAATCTGCTCACCCTGCTTACTCATTCCTTCCTTTCTGCAGTAACCATAAGAGGCTCTTGCCCACATTTTCCCCTCACCCCCTCTGCCTCCTGACCGGCCCTAGGAGGACGCAGGTGCTTCTGGGCGTGGCCCCCAGGGTGGGGTGTGCCCCTCCTCTCAGGAATGGTGAGTGACAGACTCTCTTTTCAAGGACAGTCATCTCCCCACCTGCTGGCCTCACTATACCTGAAGAATAATAAAATCTACATTTTATAAATGTTTCCTTGATCACAATCTCACCATGGGGAAATCTCAAGTTGATTTAACTGAAAATCAATTTCCCAGCCAAGAAGCCGGATGGTGTTATCTGTGCTGTGAGAGCTACTGAGGATACGTAAGTGCCACAAAACAAAAACCAAAAACCAAACACCTCTTCTTTCACACTTTTTGGGAATGCACCACAATGGTCCCTCTTAGGGACCAAGTGGAATCAAACTTAGCTCTCAGGTGATCAGATAAACAGCCTCACTCCACAGCTGAAATGCCTAGCCCCAGGTCACCTTCACAGGCAGGGGCAAAGCTAGGATTTGAACTTAAGCCATTCTGACTGATGTCTATCTCGCATATTTTTTTCAGTCCATTCCACATTCATCTAAAATTCAAAGAAACTAATAAAGGACTTAGATTCTTGCTTGTGGTCTGCTGATCCTCCAGTATCATGTGTATTTTAATTAAATCAGCCATTAAGATCTCTTCATGCCAAGTAACTGCTGGAGTTGACATTATTAATAGACAGTTCAGCTGTTGCTTCAGGAACCATTTCTAAAGTTAAGCACTTCCTAAGGCCTCACCAGGGAGGCAAGAGAGGCAGGGAGGCCAAGCTACTGGAGGCCTCTGATTTTCTGAAGAAGAGGTCTTTGGCATGTTAGCAGTTGGTCTGACCACCCCTGCTCTTCAGGAGTTCTGTCCTTGCATGCAAAGTATGGAGGCAGCTGATACCATCTTTCAGAGAGGAAGGCAGGTTGGAAAAGCAAGCAGTGGGATGCCGAAAATAACCGAGAGTGTGTGGGGACACCGCCCACAGTGTGGGAGGCTCAGGAATGGGCTGCAAAGGTGAAATGAAGTCATTTCCCTGGCGAGGCAGAGCTGTACTCCCAATTCTACTTCCGGGGTGGGGGGTGGGGGCTGGCGCAAATAAAAATCTTCATTTTTCAATTTCACTCTATTGAAAAATGCCTTTCTTCCTGCAGTTTGAATACTGGTGGGGAAATTCGCTTTGTGTCAATCTTAAACTCTCATTTAAAAGTTACCATTATCCTGAGTTGGTAGGACATCTTGATCTCAGAGTTGTGAGTTCAAGCCCCACGCTGGGTGGAGATTACGTAAAAACAAAATCTTTAAAAAATTAAAAAAATAAAAGTTACCATTATCCAGTCCTCCCGCCTTCCCTGTTTGAGGCAATACATACATAATCCATCTCGCCCGGGAGAGCTTGGAGGACAGTGCTATCTGCAAGGACCACCCAAGTCCTGCCATTAGAAATAAAGGCTAGGGTCACTAAATAAACTGCAAAACTACTTAGTTGCAAAAGGTGCAGATTGTGTTTTGGAAGAACATTAGACACATTTTCTGAAATGCGGATACACACATACACGTACACACCATATATCTCCAGTACCATATATTCTTGAGTATGACGGTACTTACAAAATTTCTTCCTGCTCAAGCACGCAATATTTAACAATAAAAATGTGGTGAGCTCACTGGTTTATCTTCATTGTCAAAAAGCATTTACTAAACCAAAATCATCAGAGAAATTTATTGAAATAATGAGGCTACGAGTGATTTCTCCTCTTTTTCCAAAATTTGGATAATGAATTATGTTACTTCTATATTTTTTCTGAAGCTAATAAATTTATATACTTAATCATGTATATTCCTCTTCTGAAACATTACCTTAAATACTCTTATGGACAGAATCCTTGCGTTCCGGGGGATTATGTATTTACAACTTCTACCTTCATTATCTCAACACGAGCTTATTTTTAAATATGGGAAATTGCCAATTAAGATTACATGAAATCTTCCAAGTTCTCGGTCCTTAAACTACAGCACAATGTTATAATAAATAAAACCCAAACACACAAGACTATCATGCATTTAATCTGGATATTTAAAAAAATGAGGCTTTTACATTTTTCCCAAGTTTGCAATCAGCTCACAATATCTTCTACCAAGCAATGCAATACTTAATGAAGCAACATCAAAAAAAACCCGGATAAGGACAAATGATGAAATTGCAGAAAGTTCCATGAAATGAACAGATAATCCTTGGCTGATTGTGTTGTTTTTATAAACTATGTCAGAATCCACTTATCTACTGCCAGAAAACATTTATTAATAGCAGTGCATTTTTTAAAAAACCGGGTTCTAAATGATTAACAGTTATACTTAACTGGTGAGCAATGGAAATTATGAAAACTGATTTGTAAGTGAGGAGCACTGAGAAAGACTCAACCGTATGCCCACTAAGGAGGCCACCAACATTTTATTTTTTCATAAAAACTCTCTCCCTGCCCCCACTTCAGAGATAAGACATGTTCCTTATCATCAGATCAGTTGTTCTAGACAAACAGAACTAGACAGCCAAGCAGTACATATTTTGTACATAAATATGAAATCTTAAATAGTACTTTTTAAACCTCTTTTATGGGGGCACCTGGGTGGCTCAGTTGATTAAGCATCTGCCTTTGGCTCAGGTTAATCCCAGGGTCCTGGGATCGAGTCCCACATCAGGCTCCTTGCTCGGCGGGGAGTCTGCTTCTCCCTCTGCCTGCCACTCCCCTGCTTGTGCTCTCTCTCTCTGACTCATAAATAAATAAAACCTTAAAAAAAAAAACCAAACCTCTTTTGTGTTAACATTCCCTAACTTGTTCTCCACAACCTATGCCATATTTTAAATATTTAATTATTAAAAGAATTCTTACAAAACGTCTACATTATGTCTCCTGTAGAAGCAATAAACATTTATTTTCTAATCTGTCATCCCTACGGTCACATTAAGATATTTATTATAAAAAGACGTGCTAACAATGACCCAAGTCACTTGAACATCTATTCATGACCATGATGCTATTCTGCGTATTTCAGTGAGCGCTGGGGTGGGGAGAGCAAGGAGTGTGCACCCCACATGGAGAGGCTCCCCGGGACTCTGCAGCTGGGCAGCCCTGGGCAAGGACAAGCATGTTGGCATCAGTTGGACTTGGTTTCACTTCTCACTGGCCATCTCCCTTTAGGCGACTTGCCTCAGTCACAGTGTCTTCATCCTTAAAACGGGAAAGATCCTTCTTACCTCACAGGGTTTGCTGAGGCTTCAACAAATCAGTGACTATAAGCCAACCAACACAGTAGGTGCTTGATAAATACTGATTTTTCTTACGAAAGAGAGAATGGACATGGCTAGGAAAACCTGGCAGGAATCCCTCCAGCACAGGGTGGCTCCAGTGAGGTGATGACACGCACATGCTCGCAGTTTCCAGGGACTGTTGACACAGTTGGTAATGGTGGGGCGAGTGCAGTGCCAGGGACCGGGATGCCAGGCACTCCCCGGCTCACGGCTCGGCTTTATCCCTTGTTCTCTGTGTGACCACCGACAAATCCCTTCACCTCACCAAGCCTCTGTTTGCTCATCTGTAAAATGGGCAGAACAGCTATAGACCCTCTAGGATTGTTGTAATGACACATGGGACAACCCATAGAAAGCACTGCTAAAACGAACACTGACTTGTCTTACATGTTCGGGAAATGTTACCTATTATATTTAATAAGTAATTTCCAAAACTTAGAAAACACAGTATTAATTTTTCATTCTTAGTCCATGATTATAGGACGCCTGGGTGGCTCAGTCGGTCAAGCGTCTGCCTTCGGCTCAGGTCATGATCCCAGGGTCCTGGGATCGAGCCCCACATCGGGCTCCTTGCTCAGTGGGGAGTCTGCTTCTCCCTCTCCCCCTGCCATTCCCCCTGCTCGTGCTCTCATTCTTTCTCTCTCTATCTCAAATAAATAAATAAAATCTTTAAAAAAAATCCATGATTAAAGTAAGCTAAATCATTATGAGGTCCTATAGAGGCAGATTAGTATGAAACTGTGCTGACCAACCCTGTGAGTCATTGTTCTGTAAGCCCCTGACTCTTTTGCATCAGAGCTGAGGGTGTATAATCAATGTTGTGTTCCTTAAGTTTGGGGCCCTAAAACAATCTGCTGGTTTCTGTTTCTTCAAAAATTCATTTAATAACTAAATGTTACCATTAATTAATTTAAACTTAAATTAATTAATTTAAATATCAACTTAAATGCATATTTAAATAAAATTTAATATTAAAATTCTGTAGAGCTATCAGTATTATTTTAAAGAAGAGCAAAGACACCCAGACCTGAGACACAAACAGCAGCAGAAAACCACAAATCTAATTGTAACAAACGGGAAAAACATAAATATGTATGGACTGCACAGATAAGTGATAGATACATAAAAGAAAAATGAGCCAATCACATCAGTACCAGGAATGGCCACCTGTTGATATGTAACATGTAATAGTGGTTCACAAAATAACAAATCACAAAGAACACCTTTTGAGATGTAACACATAGATAGTAGTTCACCAAAGTGTATCCTGGAGAGGTTCTAACTCTTCTCACTTCTACTTTCAATTTGAAAATAAATCTCACATTTCCTCTTCTGCCATTTCTTCAGTGGTTAACCTCAGTGTTTTGAGGAACTTTTCTGCAAGTCCTATGTTTCTTCTGGTGGGAAGCAGTCTGTTCTGACGCCTTACAATGTCTTTCTCCATCATTCTCTGAGTGTTGGAAGAAGAACCCCTTTTACTTGAGCTGGACATAACTACACAGGACTAGATACGCACTCACCTTGAATCACTGGAGTAACCAATATTCAGGTGGAGACGTTCAGGTGAAGATGTTCTCTTTGAACGTCTTGATTTTGTTTTTTCTAAAAATAGTTTTCATGATTTATACATAATAAATATTATTACTTTTAGAAAATCTGGAGTATTTTAATTAAAATATGGTAAAGTATGAGAAGGCTCCTGGGAAGTCTTTCAAATTACTCTCATTTTTGAATGAGGTTTAGGTGGGTATGGAAAATGGAAACAGATTTTGCGGTATCTCTGTCATAGTCCAAAGGAATTTGGCTCAATAGAAAATAGTTCAATGAGAGGTTGTTTCATTAACTCAACCATTATTTATATCTCAAGTACATATCAGCTCTAGGGGTTAAAAGTGATTAAGACATGGGTTCCCCTCAGAGGTTCAATGTCCGGGAAAGATAGGTAAGTGAGTATCGGTGTTGGGGTATAAATGTGTGTAATAACGGAATTATTTACAGAGGTCTCACTGAATGTATTATCAGCTCCCATTACTTGTCTAGTTAAACTGATTTAATGGCAGTCAGGGAAAGGTTATACTTAGCTTTCCCCAGCACACATAATCTATACATTTTAAACTGTGCATCTATGCATCTTAAAACTATGTAAAATCTATATATCTTAAACGTCAGTAAAATCTATATAAAACTATGTAAAATCTATATAGCTTAAATGTCAGTAACCATCCTAAGAGAAGTCTCATCACTTTTAGAAGACTTAATGTTAGCTAACACACAAAGAATCTCCATAAAATGCGTCCAAATATATATACAATCCAACTTGGGTTTAGCCCCTTCTCAAGAGTCCAAATGCATTATCTAGCAAGTACAAAGATCTGACACAGCTAAAGACTCAAAAACACCCAATTTAAAAAATGGAGTTAAAATTAATTAAACAACAACAACAACAACAAAGCCAACAGTGTATAAATTGTTGTTTTGTAATTTAAGTTTTCAATACTACAGATACGGTTGAATTTTTAATTAGCCAGATGGAGGGTTTTGTTTTTTTAATCTCTCGAAATTTCTTTTTTAGTTATGTGGGCAACGGCTGCAGAACCAGCCAGCAAGAAAACAGCTGGGCAGAGAGGCATTCTTGCTTAAACACTGGGTCTCTCTTTATTTCAGTGTTTTAAAAGAATTCTGCTCAAATTTTTGTCCTAACGGCAGGTCTCCAACACATGTGACATACTGAGGCTTTCAGTGGACTTCAGATAAAGGCCTTTTAAATTGAGGAAATAATACAATCTTAAGGTGAATGGAAACAAATTAGTCTTTATACATACAACACGAACCCCAGATCTGCAAATTAAATCAACATGCCCACCCCCACCCACACATCTACACACACTCAGACATCTACATATGTGATTGGGAAATTGACTGATATTTACACTGATTCTTTTAAGAAGTGGGGCGGGCTTGCTTGCTTGCTTGCTTTCTTTCTTTCTTCAATGAGCATGTATTACTTTTATAATGAGGGGGGAAAAACCTCTTCCTTTAAAAAATATGTACTCCAAGAGAGGAGATCCCTAAGTCATTCTTCAGTGTCATTATTTGGCTCAATTATTAGCACACCATACTTCTGTGGGCAATTAACATCTTAAATTGCCTCTAAAAAAAGTCCACAACTATCGTCTTGGTGAATTCATTTAAACAATGACACTGAGATTGTAGCTTTAGCTTTAATTAGAATCCCTCTGACCTTAAAGTAAAGATGGGAAGATACTGACTTCTTCAAGCCATCTGCTGAATTACAAAGCATCCCAGAGCAGTAAAACAACTGTAATTCCTGTGGGATTGCGATGAAAGCTGGCAGCCACTACTTTTGTGAATGAGTGCTCGGTTCAGCTCCTCCGAACCCCCTGGGTGGCCCTTGGGCTCTGCTTTCTGATTTTATAGTTTTCAAGGGTTGATTTTATGAGGATACTCCTTCCTTGGCCTCAGAACCAATCTGGTCCTCACCGAGATTTTCTTCTAACTTTACAGCTGCACATTTCATACCATCTGCTGCTTCCAGAGAACCTCCATTAAGAGCAGAGAGTGAGAAATGCCTCTTTTGTGGCATCTTCCACGGCTCCTTCCGAAAACATGTGAACATACACACACCATATATATCACATACTACACACACACACTCCCTCATTCTACATATCCATACCCCATTCTACCTACACATACACACACCACATTCCACATAGACATGCCCATACCATACATCACAAACTCGGCACAAATACACATACCACATACACACGTACACCACATTCCCCATAAGCACAAGCACACACCCTATATATCACATACTCTGCACACACACAACACACACACCCTACACATCACATTCTACCCACACTGCATTCCACATAGACAGGTGCACTCCCCTTGTACATCACATTACCACATACACATCCCATATGTATCACATACACCACACACACAAAACACACACACTATATTACACCCCGGAAACATCCCCTGGGCACCAAACCTGTCAAGAGGAGTGAGCTAAGACAGGGTGCTGATGTAATATTTAAATAGGGCTTCCAAAACATTGTTAAAACCTCATTTCTCCAATATCAAGTTTTTCAAAGTAAAAATTAATTTAAAGCAACCATTCTGTCCCGATAATAAAGCTAACACTGCTACTCCCTTACAAAAATATAAAACGATCAGGTTAATTAAAATTCTCTCCTATTCTTGAATTTTGAATAAATTTATTGTTATTGTGCCTATTCAATACAATTCAGAATTTAAATAAGAATAAAATATTCACAAAGAGGATATCATTTGCCCTAAAGCCAAATGGCTCGGAAAGAGTAGCTATAAATGCAGTAATTTGCAAAATGAACTGAATATAGCATAATACTAATTTCATCCAAAGCTGACAAGGACAGGGAGCGACAGGAAGGTAGAGTGATAGGAAAATCAGGTATTGATTATTTTTTTACAACTCCCACTGTAGTTTTTTTTTTTAACTAATTAAGCTGTCAGAATCTTAGACTCCTGGTTTTCAAAATCAGTACAGACACATAAAAGCTTTAATTATTTATCATTTGTCTAGAGAAAAGAATCTGTATTATTAAACAACCTTTGGGTCACACTCATTCACACAGTGACTATCTTAAAAACAACTTTACTTGTAGGCGTGTGTTATGATTTACATCTCCTGAGGCACATCTTGATAACACCTTTGCAGGAGAACCAAAGCCTGTTCCCAGAACAAACCAAAAGGGGTTTGTTGACTTAAAACCCAGTGAGCCTTGCAGCCTTCTCCACACTGGTGTCTGCCCCTAGGGTCACTTTGGTGACACCAAACTGCTGTTACTCCTGACCTCCCAGAGCACCTGGGGATTGATCTGAGCAGTAACCTAACCTAGAGACAATGAGGAATGTAAGTTAAAACCCATGTGGTGACTACAGTTGATAACACTGTATGTATAATTCACTTTTGCTAAGAGTAGAACTTATATGGTCTCATCAAAAAAAAAAAAAAAATTAAAAAGTGTGTGTGTGTGTGTGTGTGTGTGTGTGTGTGTGTAGAGTGATGAATGGAATTAACTAGATGGGAGAAATCCTTTTACAGTGTATATGTATGGCAAATCATCACAAGGTAAACTTTAAATATTTTACCATCTTGCCAATTGTACTTCAATAAAGCTTAAAAATACACACCTAAACCCTGACTCACTTGGGAGGGGAGAGAGGCTGAGGGCTGGCATAAATGACTTTACTTAAAAGAACAAACAAGTATCATTTTGCTTCTTATTACCAAGATAAAACATCCACTGTGGAAATTTTAGAAAACTGATGAGTAATAGGGAAACAAAGATCACCAAGCTGTAATTTTCTGCCAAAAGATAACCACCATGGGCCTGTGTAATATTTGTCTAATCCTATTTTTTTCCCTTTACATACAAACATATTAAGTTGCCTTAACTGTGTATCTTAGGCAAAAGGCATTTACTATACCATCATCTATTTTACTAAAAATGAATAATAGGGGCGCCTGGGTGGCTAAGTCTGTTAAGTGTCTGCCTTCGGCTCAGGTCATGATCCCAGTGGGATCAAGTCCCACGTCGGGCTCCCTGCTCAGCGGGGAGCCTGCTTCTCCCTCTCCCTCTGCTTCTCTCTCCTGCTTGTGCTCTCTCTCTCTCAAATAAATAAATAAAATCTTTTAAATAAATAAATAATTTTGTAAAGAAGTGGTGAGGAAAGTTTATGGATCTGGAAATACTCTAAGATACCTAGAATTATGTTATGATATAAAAAGAAATAAAACTCTAAAGGACTATATGTTTAAATGAACTAGAACAGAATCTACCACCTTTCCCAGAGGAAAAAAAATCATATTTATAGACAGTGTTATATTAAAAGAACATTATATATTTCACATCAAAGGGGACCTTCACACATGAGAACTCCAAGTTAGGAGCAACTAAACCCTGTGAGTTATTCTGAGTGCCTGTGATTTATAATATAAAATGCTGATCCCATATAAGTTTCAAATGTACAGGGTTTTTTTTTAACCCCACTCAAAATTTAGTATGGCTTATAATTTTTATGTAACTCAGTATCAAAAACAGATTAGTTTCATATAAAATACTAGAATTGAAAACTGAAATCAATCTTAACACTGGTGATGCAGCATGTTCATAAGCATCTCTGTGCTAATTTTCTGCTTAAAGCTGCTGAGGGAACAATAATGCAGGGTCAAGTAAGCCCTGGAAAGGGGGCGCTAATGGAAATGCAGTTCATAAGCCATGGTGACCACAGAACAGGGGCCATTATAATAAGCCCAGCCCACAGCAGGATTTGCCTAGGGCTAGAAACACACAGAGAACACAAACAAAAAATGGCATGGTCTCTGTGTCATCTGTTTATCCATTTACATCACGTGGTTTCCACAAGCTAAGAACTGATGAATAGTTTTTATTTATTTTTCTTGTGTGTATGTGAGAACATTTAGGTTCTACTCTTAGCAAATGTCAATTATACAATACAATGTTATCAACTATAGTCACCATGTGATACATTAGATCCTCAGATCTTATCTTATAGCTTAAAGCTTGTACCCTTTTACCAACCTCTCCCTATTTCCCCCACCATCCCCCCCAGCCCCTGGCAGCCACTTTTCTACCCTCTGTTTCTACGAGTTTAACTTTTTTTCTTATTTTTTTCAGATTCCACATATAAGTGATACCATGCAGTTTTTGTCTTTCTGTGTCTGGTTTATTTCACTCTGCATAATGCCCTCAAGGTTCATCCATGTTGTTGCAAATGTCAAGATTTCCTTCTTTCTCATGGCTGAGTAATAGTCATTCATATACATATAATATTCATTCATGTATATAAACAATACGGGTTTGAACTGCGTGGGTCCACTGATACGAGGATTTTCTTCAATACATAACAGTTCAGTACTGTAAATATATTTTCTCTTCCTTATAATTTTAACATTTTCTTTTCTCTAGCTTACTTTATTATAAGAATACATTACATAATACATATAGCATACAAAATATGTGTTAATCAACTGTTCATGTTATCAGTAAGGCTTCCAGTCAACAGTAGGCTATTAATAGTTAAGTTTTGGGGGAGTCAAAAGTTATATGGAAATTTCTTTTTTTTTAAGATTTATTTATTTATATTTTGAAAAGATTTATTTATTTTAAAGAGAGAGAAAGCACGAGCAAGAGGGGCATAGGGAGAGGGAGAGAGAATTTCAAGCAGACTCCACGCTGAGCGTAGAGCTGAACACAGGGCTCGATCTCATGACCCTGAGATCATGACCTGAACTGAAACCAAGAGTCAGACACTTAACCAACTGCACCACCCAGGCGCCACTTATGTGGAAATTTCTGACTATATGAGAGGTCAGGGCCCCTCACCACTGTGCTGTTCAAGGGTCAACTATATATACCACCTCTTTATTCATTCATCCAACAACTTAGGTTGTTTCCATACCTCGGCTACTGCAATGAACATAGGGGTGCATATATCTCTTTGATATCCTATTTTCATTTCCTTTGGATACATACTCAGAAGTGGGATTGCTGGATCATATGGCAGTCCTATTTTTAATTTTTTCTGGAACCTCCATACTATTTTCTAGCAGCTGCACCAATTTACCTTTCTACCAACAGGGCAGAGGGGCTCCCTTTTCGCCACATCCTTGGCAACACTCGTTATCTTTCTGATAACAGCCCTTCTAACAGGTGTGAGGTGATATCTCATTGAGGTTTTGATTTGCATTTTCCTGATGATGAGTGATGTTGGGCACCATTTCATGTACCTGTTGGCCATCTGTATGTCTTCTCTAAAAACATGTCTATTCAGTTCCTCTGCCCATTTTTCAATCAGATTGTTTTTTGCTATTGAGTTATAGGAGTTCTTTATATATTTTGGGTATCGGCTATATGATTCGTAAATATTCCCTCTCATTCCTTAGACTGCCTTTTCTTTTTAGTGTGATGTAGTCCTACTTACTTATTTTTGCTTTTGGTGTCAAATTTTTAAAAAATCATGGCCGAGATCAATGTCAAGACGCTTACGACCTATGTTTTCCTCTGGGTGTTTTAGGTCTCAGGTCTTACTTTCAAGGCTTTAATTCCTTTTGAGTTGATTTTTGTGCTTGGTGTAAGACGTCTAGTTTCATTCTCTTGCATGTGGCAGTCCAGTTTTCCCAGCACCATTTACTGAAGACGCTGTCCTTTCCCCACTGCCTCATTTGTTGAAAACTGACCATAAATGGGAGGGTTTATTTCCGGGTTCCCTACGCTGTTCCACTGATCTGTGTACGCATTGTTCTGCCAGCACCAAGCTGTTGTGATTATGATAGCTTTGCGGTATAGCTTGAAATCAGGAGTATTTTTACTTACTCTTTAATCTTCCAAATAACCTGCCTTCTATAAAAGCTTTCTTTCATATTAATACACTTGTGCAAATTGAATCAATGATAGAAGATAAACCAAGAAAGAACACAATACACTTTTAAAATAAGGGTATCCAACAGGAAAGCATTTCATTTGTCCACAACAGGATCTGCTGACAAGAGCAGAGGGTATGCCGGAAGTTGTTTTTGCTGATCCTTGGGTCAGAAATGGAATCAAAGCTAAGGCATCCTACCAATAACTCCAAATAAACGCAACGGAAAGTAAACATTTACCGAGTATCTGCACAGGGATCAGTACTGGTTCAGAGCCTTGGAAGATCCAATGAAATGTCTGCTCAAATGGGGACAGCAGGCCCAAAATGGAGTCTCTTGTGCCAAGCCCCACATCAGCAAACCAAGACTTAAAACCTAACTTAATTGCATATTCAACTCCCCAGGAATGTAATCTTTAACCAGGCAACCTGGAATTAGCTGGTCAGCACTAGTGAGATACTCCACCCGAGAACCCCTACCATTTCCCTTAGGAGGGCGACCTTGCCAGAAACAATGCATTCTTTGCTAATAATTTCGTGTTTCTACCCCTTTCCACTTCTACAGCTCAGCAGAGCTCCTTCCCATTGCTAGATGGGATGCTGCCCAACTCACAAATTGTTGAATAAAGCCAATGCGATCTTTAGATTCACCAACATGGTACCCTTGCCCCCAGGAGCAAGAATTCGGGGGGAGGGGGCAGAGGGTGGAAGTGCAGCAAAAACTGTCAATTTAAAAACTTGCAAAAACAAAAAACAAACACCTTCCAAGCCAAACTAGTGGGGCAGCACTGAAGCCTTGAGACACAAAAACAAAACCAAGCCATCTGCATTCCAGCCACGTGCGGCAAAGAGCAGTGCGCACATCTACAGATAGATAGGACCCAGTGCCTGTGACCTATGTTTTTTTCCCAAAAATTCAAAGCAGTTTGAAAAATTAAAAAAAAAAAATTCTCTTAAGAAATTGGGATAATAACGTCCATGGGATCTTAGTGAGGGCCAGTACTACCCATGAGAAATGCTTTAACCACACAAACGTGCGTTTAAATAGGCCTCTGGGACAGGGACTCTCAGAACAGCTAGAAGAAAATGAGGAACACAATGGGTCAATTGAGGATAAACTGTTCCTGTCATAAAAGGACTCTGATAAGCAAAGGTTCCTCACTGACCCTTTAGGTAACAGGCTGCCTAATGGATTTCAAACATTTTTCCCAGGGACGAGGCTCACACAGAGGCCACTCCTCCTGCCCCTTCTCCCTCCCTCCCTCCCTCCTCGGACACTCTCCTGGAGGGGAGCCAAATAGGTTCAGGGAGCCACAACACATCGGCCCTGAGCTCAAGCTTCTCTCCAGGATTCACCAGCAAAGAGCAAGAGACTCAAGGTCGCCCTGGTGAAGCCACACAGCCCGGCCAGAAACGGGTTGCTCTTGGACAGGGCTGTGGCCGCTTAATTTCCCAACAGTGCCCTGGTGAGGCTCTCTCCCAGCAGCTGCCCCTGAATCTGCTCCCCAAAGACCCCCCTACTTTATGGACAACTTTCTTCCTTTATTTAATATAAAGACATACACACACCCGTATACATACGTCTACGTACACATAGATGCATATGTATACACACAGAGATACAAAATTTCACAATGTGCGTGCGCATACATATGGACACACACACATATATTTTTTTAAACCCAGGCGTTAATTACATTCTATTTTTCTTTTGCTCCCAGCTGCCTTTAACGCTTCCCTCTTACCCCATTCAGGGAGTACAGATATTCCACAGCCTCTGGGCTATGCCTAATCAACAGTGGAAATAAAAGTAACCTGTGGTTCAAATGTAGCAGCATCTACCACTGATTGTGAAATGCATCACAAATGAGCTGAAAGATGGACAGACATGTGATAGGTAAAACAAAGCAAAACGTCAGCAATTACAGAATGTAAAGGATGGGCGTATCGGTGTTCACTGAAAAGTTCTTCTCAACTATTGACTTCCTCGTATATTTGAAAATTTTCAGGACACGTTAGAAGAAAAGAAGAGGGTAGTAAAGGAGAGATGAGATTTTTTTTTTCTCTGAAAGCATCAGAAATTACAGATGCCTGGCTAGGTGTATTCAAGAGTTTAGACATTCTTTCATTGACTAGCATTTCTGGATTCTTACAGGGAGTATGACAAGGGCTACCAAAATAAAAACTGTTACATTATAATATGAATGGAATTAATTTAACGTTAACAAAATCAGCACAGGATAATGATACAGCACGCCTCCCCGCCCAGTGACTTAAACCATGGATTGGCAAACTTTTTCTGTAAAGGGCAGAAACAAAACATTTTCACCTTTCAGGGCCCCAGGTCTCCATCACAACTATTCAACTCTGCTCCTATAATGTGAACGCAGCCAGAGACCGACCATAAACAAATGAGTGTGGCTGTGTTCCAATAAAACTTTATTCATAGAAATTGAAATCTGAATCTCATAGGATTTTTACATGCCACAAAATATTATTGGTCTTTTGATTTTTTCCCCAATCATTGAAAAACGTAAAAACCAGGGGCACCTGGGTGGCTCAGTTGTTAAGCGTCTGCCTTCAGCTCAGGTCATGGTCCCAGGGTCCTGGGATCGAGCCCCGCATCGGACTCCCTGCTCCGCGGGAAGCCTGCTTCTCCCTCTCCCACCCACCCTGCTTGTGTTCCCTCTCTCGCTGTGTCTCTCTCTGTCAAATAAATAAAATCTTAAAAAAAAACAAAAACAAACATTCTGAGCACGTGGGCTGTACAGAGAAGGCCATGGGTCAGACTTGGCCTGAGCGTCATACTTTGTGACCCCTGATGTCAACACGGGACCCTGACCCTGTGCGGCACCAGTGAGTCACAGTAGGGAGAGGATCAAAGGTGTCATGAATCACAATTTGGCCAGGAAGGGAGCAAGCCGACCTTGGCACTGAAGCCCGTTGAGGAAGGCGCTGGTAACGATGATGGTGCCTCACAAAAGGAAAACCAGGAGCCAGTCCTGAAAAGTCTCAGCATTACCTAGAAGAGCTCGTGGGCACAAATGCCCACCCCGGGGGCACACAGGAGGAAAACTGCATCAGTAAGACAATCTGTAGGGATTTCTCAGAGCTGATGGCCATCTCTCAGACACCCGGCCCTTCCGACATCCCACAGTGCCCAGTATTCCCATACGCCGTAGGGAACAAGATAGAGCTGAACTTCCAAGCAACTAGGCTTTCAAATTATATGCAATATACGTCCCTGTATGTAATCCTGAGGGGTTTCCTGCCCTCTGCCGGGGAGGGGTGTCTTTCTGAGCATTCAGCTGAAGGGGCAGGCTTCTGCATCTGTCTCTGGTCGTGGGTCACTCCTCAGAGGAGGTCTGCGCTGGTCTGAAGCAGAGGTGAACAGTGCTCACCCCAGCCTTCCCACTCACCACTGACAAAGCCTTCAGACAGTCTCACCCTCGTGACTCTTCCTTCATGCATTTTCCCCACTTACAAAGCAATCCATGCTCAATGAAGAAAATGCAGGAAAGCCCACAGAAAAAAAAGCAGGCCTGTTTTCAAATGTTGTTTCTTTTTGAATGACCGGCCAAAGTCTGGTGGCACGGGTAGTGAGCTCCAGCCCAGCTACTGGCAGTGGGCTGAGGGGCCCAGCCTTCCACTCAGAGGGGACCATGCACAAGAGGGGTGCTCATAAGCAAGCTCAGATCCATCGTAGTGTAGAAATGCAAAGCACATTGAACCTGACCCACGGTATGCAACGTGAAAAGATCAGACCATTCTTTTCCCTAAATAATGTTTTTCACAAAGTCTCTTTCTGTCTTTCTTTCCCTCTCTTCCCTACCCCCCCTCTTCCCATAAATGCATACCTCCCTCCCCCCACCCCCCCAGGCTGTCTCCCTCTGTTTCTGGCTCTCCTATCTCCTTCATTCTCCTTTGTCTTTGAAAGAGAGGGATGGAAGGATGGATGGATGGATAGGTAACTTTATTTTTTTTTTTTAAAGATTTTATTTATTTAACAGAGAGAGACACACAGCGAGAGAAGGAACACAAGCAGGGGGAGTGGGAGAGGGAGAAGCAGGCTTCCCGCCGAGCAGGGAGCCCGACGTGGGGCTCGATCCCAGGACCCTGGGATCATGACCTGAGCTGAAGGTGGACACTTAACAGCTGAGCCACCTAGGCGCCCCAGATAGATAACTTTAAAACATATCCATGGCTCTACTTCACTTTCCAAAGGCTAAGCATTTCTTAAATTCATTACTCTCTATTTTTAAAAGGCCTGATGCTAATCCTTGGCTCACAGCTGCTCCAAACCCCCTGAGGAAGGAAATTACTTAAAAACCTCCTTTGAAGGGGAGACCTGCATGAATATGAAGAGGTCACTGGTCTGGCCCCAATGACTACTTTGTTCCAGGGATGTTGACCTTTAAAAGGGTCCCTGGGGGATTTCCTTGGATGTCTGTTCCCACCTGCCACAAGAAGGCTTCCCTCTGCACATCCTTTTCGCGTGGCACCACCCAAACCCAGCTGAATAAAGGGAAACTGGCTCATTCACTCCGTCCCCAAACGTCAGAATTCATATGATGTTTGGCTGAAAAATTCAAGAGCATGTTTATCTTTTTAAAGAGCCAATTTGCTATTCCTCAGACAGAGGAGAATCATTCTAGAATTTTTGAAGAAGCACAGTGGATGAAAGAACTTTTCATCCATTAATTATTAAAACAAAAATGAGTGCACGCAGCTGAGCGGAATACAGACTTTCTCTTCCAATTTCAAAATGGATGCAGAAAAGCAGACATTATTTGCCCTTCAGAGGGACTGAGGCTGGTAACGTGCTTCATATAAATTGTACAAACTTGAAATCAACTTGCACATTTAAAATCAAGCTACCTTGTGAATGACCTGAATGCATAAACTGATGATATAACCCGGGCTGGCAATGTGTCTCTGGGGCTGATGTCCAAAGTTACAAGAGCTCTCCACTGCTTCCTCTGGACTTCTGACACTGCCTGAAAGTGACAGGCTCAGATGCTCAGCTTACTTCTCAACATTCTGGAAAATGCTATGTTGCTATGGTGTAAGTTGTGCTAAATGTAATAATCACAACAGAACATGAGAAAAACCATGTGGGTTCTTGTTGGGACAAAGACAGGGGGCAGGTGCTTTTTAATTCTAAATACAAGACAACAGTGGGGAGGGAGTGGGGAGCTTCAAAATTAAGAATAGCACTGCAGAAAGAAGTGATGTAGATTTGGGCGCCTGGGTGGCTCAGCTGGTTAAGCAACTGCCTTCGGCTCAGGTCATGATCCTGGAGTCCCAGGACAGCATCGCATGAGTCCCTCATCTGCTTCTCCCTCTGACCCTCCTCACTCTCATGCTCTCTCTTCTCATTCTCTCTCAAATAAATAAATAAAATCTCTAAAAAAAAAAAAAAAAAAGAAGTGATATAGATTCTCTGATGTAATGTCCACAGATGTCTAAGGCAGTTCCCTTGATCTTTGCTTTGCAGATGAGGAAGCAGGCGTTCTGAGAAGTTAGGGAGCCATCAGATACTCCCCCACACCAACACTTCTCATGAAACCCTAAATTTAAAGGGCCTGAGGTGATTTACAGCAGAAGACCAGATCCCAGCAGGACAGAGCGAGCCTGATGTGCACTGAGGGCCAGGTGACCAGGAGCTCTCCTCCTGGGCTCTCCTGGGCCAGCGTGAGCCCGATGGAACTGGAGGCTTCTTTGTTCCAGGCAGCCTCAAGGCAGTCAGTCGGGCCCGCAGGAAAAGGGATGTAGGCCGCAGTCCATGTGCTGTGGAACTCTCTCCCTCCAATGCAACCTGAGCCTTCCCTCCAGCTTTGCAGTCAAGAAATGAAAGCAAACTAATAACCCAAGAACTCCGCTACGCATGCCCTCATCATGCGCGCATTCACTCCATAACTTTCTGTGGAGCACCTACTGTGTGTCAGGCACTGTTCCAGATACCTGGGATAAAACAGACAGAGATCTCTGATGAAAGAGTTGCACAATAAATAATGCCCTTTACTTTTTAAAAGACAAGATAGTTAGATTATGTTAGTAGTGTGTTAGGAAGTGCTAAGTGCTGGGGAAAAGTAGGGCAGAAAATGGGGTATGATGCGGGGTGAGAGCTGATTTTTAGAAGGCATTCACTAAGAAAGTGCTGTTTGAGCCAAGGATGAAAGAGGTGAGGGTTGGTGTGTAGCTCTCTGCGGGAAGAGTATACCAAGAAGAAGGAACAGACAACGTATTCTAACAATAGGCTTCTAACTGGACAAAGCGTTGATATCTTAGGCATGCTGAAGTTCTCGAAAATCTGACTAACTTAGGTGAGTGTCTAAGCCAGGATGTGACACTGCATGTCAGTTATCAGAGCTGCCAGCACGGGCTCTGTACGAACATGGCTTCATGTATCCACGTACGCAATTCAAACTACCTGTCTACAGGTGCACGAAATAATGCGGGGACGCATTGGTGCCATGGGGAAACTTCTGAAATCTGACTTTCCATTTCCAAGTCACTAGGAATGTCGTGGCAAAGGAGGATTAATGATTTCTGCAGTCTGGTTGGCAAATGATCACTTGCAGATAATATCTTGGCCAAAAGATCCCGTTCCGTTCTTGGATTTTCCCCTGGACTCACATGTGTGCTTCAAAGGAGAAGTATTTTAAATATCACTTGCAGGACAAAGAGGATATGAAATAACCACCTGAGGGAAGTCCCACTAACACAGCCAGTAACGGCTCAAAAGGAAGCTCCGCGTCTGGTCACACAAGCATTAGGTTTGTGTTTTGATATATTTGCTAATGGAAGACAGTATTGCATTTACATAATGGGCTTTTAAAGTCTTTGGGGAATTTCTGCCAGATCGCCTTCCTTACAGGGCTGGATTCGGAGGAGTTTCCCCCGAATCTCACGCTGGCAGGAGCATGCTCATCTGTACTCCGCTGGGGTGGCTCAGCCAGCTGCGGCTTGTCCTGCAACAGAGCGCGATCCCCCTCGGACGCGGGGTGAGCAATGAGGGCGGCTCAGCATCCCCGAGGTTCTGGACTCACAGACCCAGATGCAGAGAGCAACCATATGCTGGGATCTGAGAGGGTGAGATCAGCGTCAGAGACCCAAGAGGCCCATCCTTTCCAAGGCCCTCATCCTAACACAGAGAAACTGAAGTACACACAGTGCGGAAGATGACACTGTCAAGGTCAAAATCTAAGTTTCCTCAATGCCACTCTTGGGATGTTTTTCCAGCCACTGGGAGACAGAGGGTCGCTCGAAATGACACAACCTGTCAGTGAAGTATGCAGACATCAGTTCTCCTCCCTGGAGTGTGATACCCAGGATACCAAGCTTTGCTACAGAATTCTATTTCTATCAGCTAAATAATTATAGCCAACCAACAACATCTTTGGTCCTCTACCCTTCAGGTGTCCACTTCCCCAGGCTGCCCGAGACGGATGTCCTCAGGGGCTTCTTTCTATCCCCTCCTCCTTGGCCCCATGGCGAAGAGCCTTCCCCTCTTCTAAAGGAAAGAAATTGTGTCAAACTATCCTCCAACTGTCTTTGAAGTAGAAAACAGCATATGGAGATGGTTTAGTTTGGGTTCTGAGTTTTCAGAGAAATGCTTTTATAACATTTCTAATTGGCCCCACATCAAAGGAGGTATGTCACTCACGAGAGAGAGCAGGAGAGAATAATGGAGGATGGCTGAGGTGGTGAGGTGTCAACCAGATGGGGACACGGCGACGCCACTACCACCACCATCATTTTAAAGGACCACTTAGCGCACATCACAGAGGGTGTCTTGGGGGATGCTGCCCAAAAAGCTTTGCCCTGAAGAAAGATACCCAACATAATTGGTTAGTACCATAGTGATTCTCTAGAAAGCTTCCCACCCACTAACAGACAGAAACAGTCAAAATACTAATAATATACTGGAAAACCCTGAATGTCCTTCAGTTGGCGAATGGATAAACTATGGCATATTCATCCAATAGAATACTGCTCAATGATAAAAAGGGAAGAACTGACATCTCCACAACATAGATGAATCTCAAATGCCCTACGTAAGGCAGACTTACAAGGCACATAAACTATGTATGACTCCATTCCTAGCTCATCCTCAAAAAGGAGACTATGGGAACAGAAAAATTGATGAGTGGCTGCCACATGCTGGGGGAAGCAGGGTGCTAGCTACAAGGGGCAGAAGAGAATTTGGGGAGATAAGGGAACCAATGTATATTCTGACTGTGCTGGAGGTCACATTTGTTAAAACTCCTAGAACGGCACAATAACAAGTGTGATGTCACTGCATGCAAATTATACCTGGAAAAAAAGGCAAAAAAAAAAAAAAATCTAGTAATCAGGAAAAAAAAAGCAAAACTCAACAAAGAATTTAAATATTTAATGTTTCCAGGTAAATCTCATTTTAATATTTCAAAACAAACGTACATCTCTCTGTAGAGCTATGGCTCAACTGACTGGTCATGTCCTTCAGAACAAGTGACTTCTCACCCCGGGGTGAGGGCAACAGGGACAGGGAATTAAGCTCCTCAAACATTCAAGCTTCCAGGGGTGCCAGGCACAGTGTACCAGACCTTGGAGAGCTCTTGGCAGGAGGAGATGAAAACACACTGAAAAGGAGGTAGACCAGAAGTCCTAGACAACCTAGACCCAGCTGCCTTGACAAAGGAACTATTTCTGCTTTATTTTGGAACTTGGCATTTTGTCATTCATTAATTCAACTCATTTCTGAGCTAAGCACAGTGAAAAATAGAGATGCAGAAAGTCCTAGAACTCCCCGCCCACACAGAAAGACATATTCTTCCACCCCAATTGCTTCCATAGGGCCACCCACAGGCTCCCATGGGATAAAAAGGCGACCCCGGGGAAACCACAGGACGTACCAGTCACACTGTTTGGGATGTGAATGGATTGTGACTGGTGTCCCCTGGAATTCTTTGACAAGGTGCTTCTATCAGGGAACCCACCCCTGCTTCACCTCAGGTTTCTGAGAAAGATGCAAGTTCAAGGCTTCTCAACCTTTCCTACCCCACCTCATGGAGGACACAGAAGTGATGTCTCTGCTGCCTGCCGCCTGAGATAACCAGCCTGGGGGCTCTGATGCCCCAGTCCCGCCAGCTACCCTGAGGGTGAGGGGCTCAGCAGTACAGCACACCTGGAATGCAAGGGTGCTCCCTGATGCTCCTCTTGAGGAGCCTGGGAGGACAGATCCAGAAGCGTACTTGCTAGTGGGTCTAGGGACTCAGGCAACTGGGTTCTAGGGTCAGGGCACCTCTGGCCCACTTGGAGCCTTTGGGTGAATGACAAACAGGTGCCCCTCTTCCAGGCAGAGGCCCCTGAGCTTCAGCTGGATTTCAGCCCTGATGCCCGCCCCTTCCTAGCCTCCTTTAGAGCCTCTGGCAGGACACGAAGTGCTCATCCTTGCCTGAGAGACGGGAAGTTCTGTCCTGCGTGCTACACAGATCCTATCCAACTGTGTCAGCAGGGATACAAATAGACCGTCTTTCAGCAAGTTCAGACGAAGTACTGACGAGTGTGTCTGTGATTCTATTTGAGGTTAGCAAACATAAATACCCAGGAGCTCGAATTTTCCTAGAATGAGATTTCCTCAATCTAGGTCAGGCTTATTTCTGAAGCCCCCCACCACTCACATGGACCACTCAAAATGGCTTCTTTGCTGTTTCCCGATAGCTACGGAGGTGCCAGATACCACCTCCCCCCCACCCCCATTGAATCCAATTTGTTCTCAAACCATGTTTGATGACCAAATGGCAATCAAAGGGCTCACTATCCGGAAAAAATATATTTGGAATGATACCTCATCCTTTACACCCAAATGAGTTCCAGATGGATCATGTATTTAAATTTAAGTAACACACCACAAAAGTACTACAAGAAACCATAGAGACTATTTACTAATAAACTCAAAGTGGGAAAGGACTTTCTAACTGACACAAAACCCACAAAAGATGAAAAAAACAATTTGATAAATTTGACATGTTAAAAAAAAACATCTGTTTGAGATGATAAAAAAGTTCTGGAGCTGGACAGTGGGATGGTTGCACAACCAATGTGAATGTACTTAATGATCTGCATACTTAAAAGTGGTTAAAATGGAAAATGTTATTTTATGTAATTTTACCATAATACAAAAATGTATCCATGGGAGGAAAAACACTAGAAACAAAGCCAAAAGACAAATGACAGCCTAGAAAAAAGACATACAAATCATGTCATAGACATAAAGCTTTTTTTTTTTTTTGAGGAAGGGAGAGGGATGGAGGGAGAGGGGGAGAGGGAGAGGGAGAGCACAGAGCGCAATGTGGGGCTTGATCTCATGACCCTGAGATCCCAACCTGAACCGAAACTAAGAGTCGGACACTTAACCAACTGAACCATCCAGGCACCACTGAAAGCTATTTTTCATATATAAAGGGCCCCTACAAATCAATAGAGGTCTACAAACCTATCGAAAAATGAGCAAATAGTATGAATTGAAAGTTCACAGCAAACACAAACGATTCTTAAACACTTGAAAAGAAGCTTACATTCCTTCATATTTAAAAATTAATCAAACCATACTCAACAAATGGCAAGAACCCAACAGTTGTGGGAGACAGTATGGAAATCGGCTCTTGATTGTGGGTAGCAGGGTAGTTTAAAAGAACAACCTGGCAATATCTACCAGAATGACAAGGGCTTATAACCTTGGACCCAGCAATTCCACTTTCAGGAACTTATCCTACAGATAACTATAACATTTTACACAAAGGTATTCATTGCAGCATTATTTGTAATACAAAAATTAGGAAAGAACCCTAAAAGTTCGTAGATTGGGAGACAGACAAATTATGGTAAACCCATAGAACAGAAAAGAGGTATTCCTTTTTGTACAGTAACAGAATGATTTTCAATATATGTTGTGAGGTAAAAAAAAAAAAAAAAGTGCAGAACAAAGTGAACAGCATGATACCATTTCAGTAAAACACATGAAAATATTTATATGTTTATTGACTTTAATATGCAGAGACTGCATCTGGATGGACCCCAAGAAGCCGAGTTGCTGGTGCCTGGAAGACAGACAGACGGACGCTACCTCTCCCTGCCTACCCTCTCTGACTTCCTTGCCATGTGAATGTACCAGCCATTCCAGAAGACATAAAGGGCTCTACCTCTCTTGTTCCCCATAACCGGTCATCCCCACTGGCTACCAATGACTAACGTAAGTCACCAGCCTCCTAGAAGAGAAGGCCTTCCCTTTCCTAGAAGATGGGGAAGAAAAATGTCGGGTTACATGAGCTGGAAGAAAGGGCATGGGAGATGCTGTCCTCTCTCTTCCTGTTTGCATCATGCTGCTCGAGCGCGATATCCCACCAGAGGGCAGGACTCTGTCAGCCCGTTCCGACCACGGACACACTCTCAGTTCCTGGACCCCCTTCTTTCCTGAGTTTCCTCATTGCCCACCAAGGACAATTGGGGTACAAACTGGAATCTCATAACTGGCTCCCAGTCCCAGCTTCGAAACCTCACTCACTCAAGCTACCAATACTTCCTGAGTCTCTAACCAGACACTCAGCACCATCCTGGGGACTGAGGAAGACAGGCGAGAACCTCCTTCCCAGATTTTAACAATGGAATAGGGGAAGTGTTCCAGCCTGCCTTTGCCAGCTCACCAGGGCGCCCTGTTCATTTTGCAGGAATCTGGAGAGCTGCTTGTTAAACACGGCCACTGCTATAATAATATAGAACCAAAGTCCCAATCCCTGCAAGGACACCGAAAGCTAAAAAGATAGTTAGCACGACTGCAATTGGCAGTGAAGTTGAAAAACGGTTGAGTTTAATGAATATAATTTGTACAAGGATGAGAGAGAGTCCAACAGGAGATCACATGTCAGATTCAGTGGTGCTAAATTTATTGGGAAAATAATTCGCAGACAGGGATGCAACTCCATTTGTCAAAACACTGTGGACCATAGGTCAGCCAACGCAAAAATCAAGGAACGCATTCCGTGAGGTTCAACTGGCTCTACGGAATTTACGATACACTATGCATATTTTATAACTTGTAAATTGTGTGTTATACGTCCTTTACATCAGTCAAATTTATAATACACGTATACATGTGGATACGCATACATGTGTACATGTGTTACACGCACAGGTATGTGTGCCTATACACACACGCCCACATTTCAATTACCACGGAACTGAACTCCGCTGCCTTGAGCTCTGTTTCCCAATCTGTAAAAGCAGCGTAAAAACACACTTCCCACCTACCTTCAAGGGTCGATAAGAAACAACAAAGTTGAATTCCAGTTGTTACCAATATCCTGATTCTTCCCACCCCACAGTGGCTGATTTTAAAAATACCCGCTCTCAACCACTGCCCCCTTGTCGTGGCGCTTTCGAGCACCTGTCTTCTCGCCTGTAATCTCTTTATCACCGCAGAGGAAGTGCAACCCCAGGAACAAGAGCTAAACCCTATCCTTTCAGAACACACGATACACCTTTCTACGTGTACTAGAATCAATTCACATGTACTGAGGAAGAAGTCGATTCTAGGTTAAGACTTCCTTTTTCCTTTGTGACGCCCCAATTTTCAAGCATTATAAGAGAGAGCAAAGCTGACAGAACTGACTGACAGCCGGGCAACTGCAGACTGCAAGAAGGTTTACCACCAAGTCCCTTAGGTTTCCACTCGGAAACTGCAAATATTCCAGGGCACACAGCTGTGCTGGAGAGGCTCTGTTCCCAGGCTCGGCGCAGCCGTGCGCTGCTTTCTCCGAGAACCACACTAGCTGTGACCGGGCACAGATGGGTACCTGGTACTGCCTCCGCTTCATATCTCCCCCTCTGCCACTGAAACGGGGTCAACCCCATTTTATTCCCACTAGACTCCCCTCCTGCCCCCATGCTTTAACATTTTAAAATATATATGACGCTGAGAATATGTGACATGGTCAAAAGCACCAGCAGAGTTTGGGGACATCATCACTGTGCTACAATAGAAAAGACATAGCTGCTCTGTCCACATCCTCCCCTGCAGGGAGTAGTGTGATATGGGGACCTTTACGGGGCTGTCATCTCTCAGTGTTAGCGCAAGGATGAAAACACACAATGCATCTTAGGGAACTTTTTAGGGATTATTTGTCCACCTTCGAAACTCAGGAACTATGGCTGCAGTCCTTCATTGCAGAATTTCGTGATTATGACCAGCTAAGGGAATTGATCATCAAACTACAGATATTTCTGGAATATCTCCTTGCAAGATGCTGGGAACAAAAGAACTGTGACATCTTGAAGGGCTTCCAATCCATGGAAGATATACGATACACACACACACACACACACACACACACACACACACACACACACGGATAGCTAACAACGTAATGGTGGGGAGTCTAAATGTTGTATGAATGTGCCAAAGAGGAACTGCCCCAGAAGTTCCCAAGAGGAGGGCATCGCTTTGAAGTGGGATGCTCAGGATGACCCCCTGGGGGAAAGGGAATATAAACCCAGCATGAGGAGGAGCCGAGGAGGGTCCCCCACGTTGACAGGGCGGATTCCAATCACCTGCACCACAGAGGGGGACGGTAGCATACAAACCCAGCATCCGGTTCATTGCCACCAATGGATGCCCCTTTCCTGATTATTCTCCATTGCCTCCATCGGTCCAGCTCCACCCCGCACCCCCACTCTTCTCTGCCCGGCCAGGTGGCTGCCCCCCAACATACTGCATCTCGATGTCTCCCTGCAGGTGGTTAACAGGAGGGGCTGACAGGAGGTTGGAGGGAAGGAGAGGAAAGTTGGGGTGTTTCTTCCCTAAAATGGCGTGTGCTGGGAGCTCTCCTTGGGGGCTCCAGCTCAGCCTCGGCAGGTATCAGATCCCCAGACTGCTGTGTATCTGGCCAACCCGTAACCTTCGCTTGAACCCTTGGGAGCGGACTCATTTCCTGCAGCACCCTGACTGACACATTTCCCTTTTCCACAACAGCCCCCAAGCCAGGGGCCTTGCACACCCTCCCCCACTGGCAAGCTTCCCCACTCTACACAAGTGGCCTGTCCCCAGGGCGCTGGGAGCCCGGGCAGAGCACTCTTCACACCTCCTGTCGAGGAGGCCCCCAGACCTGACCTTCTACCTTTAAAAGCCCCTGCGAGGAAGAAGGACCTAGGAGGCAGGAGGTCGGCCACAGGGGCTCCCCACAGCACGCAGCATGCTATACCATCCACTGTGCTAGAGAGGCAGAAACCGGGGGCTAAAAGAAATGAAAAGAGAATAAAAAGTAGGAGTTCTCTAGCTTTGACTTAAAATGAGCAATCAATATATTAAAAAAAAAAAAAGCCAACACCTATTAAGCAGGTTAAAAACAGAGTCCTCAAGACAGGAGCAGAATGCCACCCTGGGGAGAGAGCGGGGCGGACGGTGGTCAGGCAGCAATGGGAGCCTGGTTGTGACTCCCAGCACCCTGGTCAGCAGGGAGGGGCACAGCGGAAACCAAGGCGTTAGCCACGGGGGGCTCCCATGCCCAGGGGAGTAACATCGGGAAGTCTGACCGGCAGCCTCTCGGTCTTCCTGTCAGTCCCACGCCAGGCCTCCGGGACACGGCAGACCCATCCACGTCAGACAGCACCTGCCCCAGACCTCCCGCTCACACCACCTGGCTGCCCGCTCTATTCATTCCCCAGCTCTGGACACCAATTTCAGTAGCTTCCTTCAAGGGCATTTTCTTTGCCCACTGGGTGCAGCATCCTGCTTGCCTACTACTAGCTCCAACCCTTAGGCCCATTAGTCAATGCTTCCCTGTCTTGATCCTGGAGCCCAGTCATCCTCAATGGGCAGTGGGGAGGGGGTGCCCCTCAACAGACACGTTGAGCAATGCCTGGTGTAGAAGGAACAAAGGAAACCTGCACTGAACGTGTCAGAGGAGCTGACACTAAGCTGGCTGTTTTAAAGTTCTTTAAACCTCCCTTCCAAGACAGTGACCAAGAAATAGGACACAAAGTGAGCTGCATCACCCACCACCCAATTTCCAGACATGGATTAGCAGTGTGGGCAACCAGCAGTCACCTCTGCCATTTTATACACATTATCTAAGGCCGATGTCTTCTTGAACCTCAGTTTTCTGATCTGTAGAATGTGGATAACGATACCTACCTCCAGCCCCCTGTCTAGGTGGGTTCCCAGCAAACCTCGGTTTCCTTGTCTCCTGCTTCATGCCTGATTCCCACTAGCTTCCAGGGAATAGGATAGACACACACACACACACACACAGCCGAGCAGGCACCCACCTGCTTACATTTTTACATCCCCACAAGAATCTGAATAAATGAATGAAAAAAAGCACTGACCCCTCTAGGTCAGAATGACCTTTCCCTGCCCGAACTCCAAAAACAGGTGTCCATACTTGGTTTCTCTCACTGCTTACTTGGGCTTTCTGTTATCATTGGCTGTGTAAAGTCTGTCTACTCTGCATGATTAGAAACTTGTTGAGATAAAGGGTCCTACCGAACACCTCAGCAAGTGCTGGGTCATTCACGTGTCCAGCCCACCCTGGATGAAGGAATAAATGATGAACGATAGTACAGCTCGGCTCACACGATAGTTTTGTGTAACGGTCCACGTACGGTGCCTGTTTATAGTCAGCTATGCCATTCCCATATATTTCACCTGAACTCACCTTCTAGACCCAGTTTCCAAGTATTTTTCTTTTCAAATTCTAATGTCACTTTTAGAAACTAAAGCTATCCGCTCAGTGGGCCTGAAGAATGAGGAAGCACCCTTTAAAAGTGGCCTCTTGGGCAGGAGCCCTGTTCCCTGCACAGACGAGACCCCCACCCAGGGGAACGAGGATAGGCACTCCCGGGTTTAAGTGGGCATTCACCCCCAGCACCTGGCAGAGCCTCCTGGCCATTAAGTGAGTCCTAACAATTCAGTCTTTCAGCCACCAACCTAATAGGCTTTTCCTGGCACGGGCAATTTGGGTTTGGCCAAACACTCATTTTCACATCTTAAATCAGTACGTGTCAGAGCTGAATGGAGGCTCGGATCTGCCATAGGTCTGGTGTTCTGTAGCAAGCTCGTCTTGCTCAGGCACTCGGGGGCCCTCATTTCAGACCTCTTTTTCCATAAAGACCTATCACAAAAAGCCGTGCTTTGTGTCTCTGATCAAATTCCTGGGGTCTTTGCTGGCTGCTCAGGACAATTTTTAACTTAAAAAGCAGCTAGAAAAATGAAATAGGCTTTTCAGGAACTCAAGGACAGCATAGGAAAGCTGAATTTGCATGCTGACATATCCCGGGTCCCCAACAATGCCAGGAGGGCTACCCCTCGGAGCTTTTCTGAGCAGCTGACTCCTGGCTGACTCCTGGCTGACTTGCCGCTTTAGTGACCCTGGCTTCCCTGGACACATCTCTTTCCATCTTAATAGGACCTCCTTAACAGAAGCTTCCCCCTCCCTCTTCCCATGGCGTCTGGTGGACTTTCTTTTTTATTTTATTTTTTTAAGGATTTTATTTATTTACTTGAGAGAGAGAGAGAGAGAGAGAGCATGAGCAGGGGAAGGGGGAGTGGGTGAGGGGGAAGCAGGTTCCCGGCTGAGGAGGCAGCCCGATTCAGGACTCGATCTTACGAACCTGAGATCATGACCTGAGCCAAAGGCAGACACTCAACCAACTGAGCCACCCAGGCTCCCCTGGGTGGACTTTCAGGATGGCATCTTATCCCCAGCAGCCCATTTTTGAATGCACAGCTCAACTCCTAATTTGCTTCTCCGGAACTCGAAGAACCATCTACCACAACATGAGGCAGACTCGCTGAGGGAACCCAGCACAGAAACCGAGTCCTGGGTTGGCGCCCACGGGCTTGGGGCAGGCACTCCTATAAGGACGGATCAGATGAACAAAGTCGAACTTGGCAGAATGAGCCCACCCTGCAGGCTGAGCCAAAGGTAGAGGAGAATGGAGAAGAGAAGGCGGAAGGATGGAACTAAGGAGTGAGCCCTCACCCCTACCCTACTGCTAGGTGTCCAGGCCAGAACCTGAGCAGGGAAAGAAGGAATGAATGGAGACAAGGTATGGTTCTGTCACATAGATTCAGAAGCGTGTCCCCCTCTCCCTCATTCCCTCTCGCTCTCTCCATCTTGTTAACCAACCACCGCTTCTCAAGCATTTACTGTGTGCCTGGTACCAGACCAAGCACTTCACATACATTATCTACAACCTCGCAATGAACTTATGAGATAGGTATGATTACTATCCCCATTTAACGGATGAAAAAAACGAGTCAAGTGAGTTTCCCAAGGTAACAGCTGGTGTGCATTGTAGAATCAGGGATTTGGGTCCAAACCTCTGAACCATATTCTAATTTCTGCATATGTGCCTTCATAAGGCAAATAAATAAGACCCACTGTGTGCTTACCTTAATCCCACCCAACAGAAGAGACACAAAGAGCCATGTTCTCTACTCTCAGAAAACGCACAATCCACAGGGAGAGCTGAGAAGCACATGCAGAAGCCAACTGCAAAAGTACACAAAGTGGCCACTGCTTCATTCCAAATTATTAAGGAATATAAAATCTAGGGGTGCCTGGGTGGCTCAGTCATTAAGCATCTGCCTTCAGCTCAGGTCACGGTCCCAGGGTCCTGGGATCGAGCCCCGCATCAGGCTCCCTGCTCCGCAGGAAGCCTGCTTCTCCCTCTCCCTCTCCCCCTGCTTGTGTTCCCTCTCTCGCTGTGTGTGTCTCTCTCTCTCCATCAAAATAAATAAATAAAATGTTTTTTTTAAAAAAAAAGGAATATAAAAACTAAGACAGTCTTCCTGGTGGAAGAGCCGGGAGCATGTTCTGGAGAAGGCTATGGGCTGACACTGGCCAGGTCATTTCCTATTTGCCTCTATTTCTCCAGGTGATCACTTCTCTCTAATGTAGGTATTTTTTTTTTAATTATCTTCATCAAAGAGAGAAGACTGCTTCTGAAGATGAGACCTACTGAGGCTGGTCCCTACTAATCAGCAATATTCAGAAAACAGGGCATACCCATTCAGCGCCGGGATCATATTTGGCGAAACCCAGGGACTTCGTGCTTCCACACACACCGCCCCGAGGCTTACCTCGCCTGTCCACTGCTGGATTTGCCAAGCTCTACTGTCTCTGTGGCAAGGGAGGGGTGGGGAGAGCACGGACTGATAAAACTTTATCCTGGAAAATATTCCACTTGTACTCATTCACTTCCTCTCCCAAACAACTGAATCAGCTGCCTGCAGTTCTACGTGAGGAAAAATACAGGATGGTACTTAGAGCCAGCCCTCATCAGTTCTAGAAGGGAAAACTGTAAATATCTTCCAGCTATCCTGAAGCTTGTTTGAATTACGCTGCAAAGAAATGCCAAGAACAGAATCCCAAGCAGTCACTTGATAGGCTCACGGCCAGATGGGATGACAGGTGAGGAATCTACTTCGTTCCAATGGCACAATGTGGAAAAAATGACATTCGGGAGAAAAACGAGCATTAGTGCCTGAAGTCAGCCGGGCCTTGCCCTGAGCACCCCGGTGCAACCGCACTCATGGTCTGCAGAGCGGCGCAAGCAAGCCGGGAAAGGGGCTACTCGTACCCTGCAGTGGGGAAGGAAGCTAACCCGTGATCATCAGGAGCCAGAGGAGCTCCTGAGGACAAACTCAGTAGAAGTTTCTGGCTTCACGAACAACAGCTCACATGCTGATTCTAGATACTCTGAGTGGCAAAGACAATATTTAGAGAGACAGCTTTGTATGTTCACACCCCAGGTGTATAACAGAAACCCCTGGCAGGCTCTGTTTTCAATTATACTGATTTATATACCAGTAAAATGGTATTTGTTAGGTAGCAAGTGACGTCTCAGTGTTTTGGGGTTTGGTTTTGCTTACCAAATTTCTACAGACCGCTCCTCCGTGTATCATGTGCAATTCAGCATCTCAGACGTCAGCAGTTGGCTGTAAAAGTCTCTCCTCGACTGTATGTACATACCTGCAGTGGCCCTAGCTTAGTTTGTTGCTGTTGTTGTTTGTAAAGTGAAGCAGCTTGTAAGCAGCTTGTAACTCCCAGCCTATTAAAAACTACGCTCAAAAGGTTGTGGTCTTTTTCATCACTTTCCCAGAGACACACACACTGCTTACCCAGAAACCACAGATGCCCCCGCCCCCCCCCGGCCCCCCCCAAAAAAATGGAGCTCCGAACAGAGGAGGCAAAGCAACTTCTCAAAGGAGGACGGGAAGCTGAGGCCTCGGTCAGCTCCAACTACTGATCTTTTCTGCTCCAAGCCACTCCCTCTCTGTCCCAACAGATCCCTCTGTCGCTGTTCCTTGCCTCAGCCACGTCCTACCTACCCTCTGCATACACAGCCTGGTCATAGACAGACATGCAGCTCAGAGGAAGAGCTAATCCTTTTCATGACAGATCGAAAAAGGGGGCATTGATTATTTTCCCTACATTTATTTTTCAACTGGAAAATTCTACCCTCAAGGGCCTCAGACAAGAGCATGGAAGATGGAAGTAAGGTCTCAAAGCTCCTGACTTTTTAAGATACAAAGGCAAAGTATGCGTGGTTTCAATGGCAGGAAATGCCAAGCCGCAGAACGAACTACTGAACAACGGGAAAGAATGGAAATTAGCTCATTCCTTGCAGGTGAACACTTACAATATCCACACTACTTGAGATAAACCAGCCTCGTTCATCACATTAGATCTAAATAAGAATAATTAGGTAGTTTTGACAGAAAATATGTCCCAAAAGAGAGGCCACACTCAGAGCCAAATTTCCCAGCTGAAAACCACCAGGCTTATGAATATAAGCACCATCAGTATAAACTTTTCAAACACCAGAGATCAGCAGTTTCCAGCATTCATTTGCTCAAACATTATGTTCCTCATCCAAAGTTGAATGTGTTTATAAAGGGAAAAAATCAACAACGTTCACCCCACCTCCTCTCCTGACATCTCTGAATATACATTAGGTTGCTGAATAAAATTCCTCAAGCTCACACTGGAAATGTCGTAGGACAGAGGGGTGAGCCACATGGTCATTTCTCAGGCGGAGGCAACATTATACTTAAGTGGCCACAATGTGATCTGTAAGCCACACTAGCTTCTTATGTCACCTAAAAAAGAGAGAAGCTATAAACAAGAGTCACCAAGGATCACACCGGTCAACCTACTGCCCGAGATCAGTGACTAGCACAGGACTGCTTTTGTTTTGTTTTGTTTTGTTTTGTTTTGGACTGGGATTGAAAATAAGACACTAACCATCTTAGGTTTTAGACTTTGTAAAAATCCTCTTGGCACATTAAACCTAGAGAGGGGTACAGCACTTTTCGGTTTACCTAAAAAAGATTTATTACTCAGGCCCAGTTGTTTCAATCCCATTTAGATACTGCAGAAAAACCGAATGGCAATTGTTTTTTTCCTCCTTTCATATTTAAAGGAATTCATTTAGAATGTTAACAAAGTGATAAATTTGATTTACTATAAATAATTATACTGTCATATCATCTCTCTCAAGGCTGACAGATGGGGCTTTCTGTTGTGATAATTTACCTCAATAAACCAAAGCAAAACAACCAAGTATGGTCTTCCACATATAGTCTCAGGCAATCATACAGCAGGCCCTAAACCATGCGGACTAGTGCCACTTCATGAAACGAGAAACTGCTTGTCATTTAGGGGATGGCCCACCAGGCAGAGCCATGACTTAACACGGTACATTACTCAAAGGTTAAATAATAGTAAGAGTGTTCTGTGAACTTTCTAAAAAGCCGAACTATTAATTTTGGGAGTTGGGTCAAACCATGCCACACACCAACATCATTCATAACCATGGAGCACAAGGGAAAAGGAAAGAAGTTTCTGTGTGCAGGAAAGTGCCAGGGGAGTTCTGAGCTCAGAGCAAGCCTCTGGCTTGGGGGGGGGGGGGGTAGGGGGGGCGGGGGATCAAACCTTCAGTGAAGTTGGCTTCTAGCTGTTCCTAACCACCCTCTCAAAGGCAGATATTAAAAACAGATTGGCATTAGCTGGCTGCCCAAATCACCTCTCTTAAATATCTTGCCAAATCCTAACTAGTGTAAAGAACGTCCGAAGCAGGCCTGGCCAGGTTTTGGGGCCCACCTCTTGCTACCTACTAAGCAGCTGCTCGAGACACCTGACCTGTCTAAGCACCGACTAGATGAAATGGAAAGGGAGGACCCACTGATTATCCCAGCTTCTTCCAGCTCCGGGTGCCGAGGGGTCTTTGGGCTGCCCTTCACCAAGGCAAGCCCCTCCTTTCCACCAGTAAGCAGAGTCTTTGTCTCATGATCAGTAATAACTTTCTAGTAAAATCATGTTTTATTGCATTTAGACAAAATGCCTGGTTAGTGTAGGTACACACAGCATCTGGCTAGAATTCAGGGTGAAAGTTCGTAATACATTTCCCTGCAGGAAGACAGGGGGTCTTGAAAGAGGTCAGACAATGTAACTGACCTTGTAGCTCACAGGGCTTAGGCCTTGCCCCCCACACCACCTCCAAGGATATCCACCCAGATGCCCTCCCCACCCCCACTCCACCTGGGAGGAAATGGTCTTTGCCTTTAAGGGGTCACAACTTTGCTCGAAGGTAAGAGGACATGTTGACACTGTCACCTCTCCTGATATAACTCCCATATATAATTACTGAAATTAATCTGAGCATCCATCTCTGTAAGCCTACTGCGTGTTTTCCACAGCTTTGTAGAGGCAGCCAATGTTATGGGGCCTTAGGTTCCCAAGTGGCTAGGTAAGATACAGGCTTGGGGGTAACAAGGCATAGGCGGACCAAAGAGTCCGCTTCAATGCTTCTTGGCTCCCCATCAATAAAACCTCAACCCCCTATGTTTCTGGCCCCATCGAACCTAAATTATGCCTGCCTGGATGGTCCAGAGATACCTGCCCAGTGCTGGCAAGCAAGCATCCAGCCAAACTGCTGCTCACCGCCATCACCGTGCCCTCCCTTCACGCCCTGCAAGACCATTATTGGACCTTCCTAAAATGCACAGAATTCAAAATCACTGAATGCAGAACATAGTCGATGATGCCCTAATAGTGTTGTACATGGGTGACAGAGGGCAGCCACACTGTGGGCGCACCATCACACATGAGCTGTCAATCATATGCTGTACGCCTGAAATTAACCTAACATTGTGTGTCCACTATACTTTAATAAAAACAAATCATTGAACATCACCTCTAATATGTATATTTGAACCTTCTCTCTCTTAAAACTTTGCAGCCTCTCCTATCAGAGGAAACATCTGAGGGAACACAGAAGCAGAAATGCAAATTAAAAAAATCACATTCGGCGCCAACCTACAGGATGATCTCACTAGTCAACCAGGTGGGCCTGTGATTCTCCCTCTAAAGGGAAAACAGGCCAAGAAGTCTTTCCTCTTTCCACCCACACAGGATTGCCCTAATTCTTAGGACCCACTCTGTGGTCCGCAGTAAACCAAATGAAAGATGTACGCTGACTCTTGGAGTTTAGGACAAAGCCTTACTTCAATTAAAATGCCTATGGATTGTACGCCGGAATGAGAAAGTTTTAAATTTGAATGATTAAGCTTCCAGCCACCATCCGAACCGATGTAAATTATCTAATGCTCCACTTTGTTTTGTTTAAAGCTGGACATGTAACTTGGACATGTAACTGTCCAGTCACAGAGAACACAGAAGGAAAAGCAGTTTTTACTCTTATAAGCTGCAGCCCTTAACATCCCAAGCTCATCTCCCCGTGGTCATCACTCACTGAGGGCCATATGTACGTACGAGCATGTGTGTGTGTTCACGGTGCTTTACATATATCAATCTACTCATCCAAAGAGCGAGCATTTATTGAGCCTCTACCAACAAGTACCTAAGTGGCTTTAGAAATACAAACTGATGAGCAAGTCCAAGGTCAAAGCCTTGTGACAATCTGTGAGGAAAGCAGGTAATCAAATAAACAATGACTCTACAATGTGGTAGGGGACAACAGTTATTAAAAATAATACCTTAAGCAGTCATGGTGTGTCAGGTGGTTACAGCCACGGTCTCTCATTCGCACAACACCCTCTAAAGGTCGGGGTCTCCCCACTTTCCAAGTGAGTGTACCGAGGCTGCCTCACACCACACATTGCCTCTCTATCAGCATCAGCATCCACAGCATCATTTAGGTCTTAAATCCCCGTGCCGGTCCCAATATTGCACCTGCCAACCTGCATTGGCTTGTCCAGGCACTGATGGAGCTTTCGCCTGGTGTTACAGGGCACACTGCATGCCCTGGGGAGAAAAGACCACGGAGCTCACCAGAAGGAATGCTCAAGCGGGCTACAAGAAGCAACACAAGAGGGGCGCCTGGGTGGCTCAGTCATTGGGTGTCTGCCTTCGGCTCGGGTCATGGTCCCAGGGTCCTGGGATCGAGCCCCGCATCGGATTCCCTGCTCGGTGGGAAGCCTGCTTCTCTCTCTCTCCCACTTACCCTGCTTGTGTTCCCTCTCTGGCTGTCTCTCTCTGTCAAATGGATGGGTAAAATCTTTAAAAAAAAAAAAAAAAAAAAGCAACACAAGAATAACGACAGCACAAAGCAAGGACATGGCATGGCACGACGCAGTCTGCAGTCATGTTCCAACAGAGTAGAGTGCTTCAAGACAGCAAGTCTGAAGGGAGAAATCACTGTGGAGGGAATTTCTTCAGGAGGTAGGACCCGGGTCTTAAGATGATGTAAGGTCAGACAGCGGGAGAGGAAAGAAGGCCAGTTCCCCGGGAAAGTGGTGCTCAGAGAGATGTCCAGAAGGCTCACAGGTTAGTCTGGACCACGGCCAACCACATAAGGGAAGCCTGATGGTGGGACAAGCCAGCATGCAGCCTCCCAAGCTCCCGCTGATAAGAGTGTCTAAGGCATTCCGGGGCACTAAAAATGACCCAGATATAATGGCAGATGGAGAAATCTGCACGCATAAGAACCCCTCCCAGAAACCACTCCCTGGGATGGAAACAGGGCTTTGTTCCACCTCCTGAGATGGACAGTGAGACCCCAAAGGGCCTCCCGGAGTCAACACAAAAGGTCACCAAACAGTCTTCTAAAGGGAGGGGTGGCTGCTCACAACAGGTTCATGTTCGAGTTCAGAGCTGCTTTATTCAGACAGAGTGGGGAGGCCAAGGGCAACATCAGCGTGCCTCCCCCATGCATGACCCTTTTCCCAGAAGGCCTCCCTTCCCCAAAACTGATAAACAGATACCTGAACAAAAATGGACTTGCAGGCCAAATTATTAGCCTGGCTGGAACACCCACATGTCTCGGTCAGTCCTGCAGATAATATCTGCCTTGGTTTAACTCTTTACTGCTGATTAAAATACTTTTACATGTGTTAGATTATGTGATTTTCACAACAGCCATGACATAAGCATTAGGCCTCTCTATTTTTTTTAAGTTTTTATTTATTCATTTATTTAAGTAATCTCTACACCCAACATGGGGCTTAAACTCATGACGCCGAGAACAAGAGTCGCTTGCTCTTTTGACTGAGCCAGCCAGGCACCCCTAAGCCCCTTGCTTTAAAAATGAAGATCCTGAGAGTCAGAGAGGGTGAGGGACTTATTCAAGGTGATTAGCAAGTTGCAGACCCAGGTTTTGAACCAGGATGTCTGTCCAGTGGTCTGTCTGCTGGATCACTACTGCAATCATCAGAATACTTTATAACGTTCTTTACAGGGACAGAGAGCTTTTACAGCAGTCCTGGGCAGTACACAGACACACACTAACACACATAGACAGACACACAGACACACACACACAAGCACTCATACATATGTACTCTCTTTTCCTAAAAGTAAAGTAATAATAGTAACAATACTGAGTGCACCGATCTTCCCTCCTCTGGCTATGGACTTGGTCTCAGCATATGCGTAAGTTAAACGAGTACCTATTATTTAGATGACTCCTAAAGACATGCAAGTCAAGTGTAGAATGTACACACTGGTCTGTGTATAACTCATTGCTTACAAGGGCCTTGCATTTGTGCTCAATTATCTGCCCATTTCCATTTCTGAGACACATGAAGCAGCCTCTTTCCTTCATATCTATCTTAGGTCAGGACTTGTTTTCAGGAAGTGGCTATTTCCCAGGCAGATGTAAAAATCACAGGGCTTGGAAAAAAAACTTCCCCCTCAAATCAACCATTTTCCCCATTTTTAGGCAAAGCAAAAGCAGCTGTATCAGATGGATGGGCATATATACTTTATTTTAAAAACCCCCAACTCCCATTTTCTCAGAGCCCTTCTCTCAAATCCATAGGTCACACAAATTAAATCAGCCCATCAACCAGGTGTCAATTAGTCTTGCACAGTGGGGAGAAAGTTCTACACAGAAACGGAGACCGAGACAAAAATCAAAGCTAAATGTAGTGAGAACTGAGCAAGCCACCTCTCAGCTCAGAGGCAGAGGGCCTGTCATCTCGCCCACGAAGTAAAGATCACAAACTCCCCCACCAGCCTCAGGGAGGCTTTGTTTTTTTTCTTTCTCATAACACACAATTTTACCAAAAGATCTTACTGAAAATAAGGTCATATACTTAATCCATAAAGCAATCGGCTCACCTAATTTTAATCACCCCTCTTTCTAAGAGAATTTATATAATCAGGCCACACTACACAAATGGAATTAAAATACATTTTTTCACCTTTTTTTCTTAGTACGGAAACTCAAAGGAAAACTTCATATACCACTCGTCTTGCTGAAAACCACAGGAATAAAGTGATTCATTTCTAGTTAAACCAAGTACTTCAACCACATACCCTTAAACCTTAATCTTAAACATATCCATGAAGTATGATTTTTGAGAGCTTTCCTTCTTCCTTATTCCCTCAGGAAATCTCCAATAATATAGCATAAGCTCCTCCTAAGTGCAGGCTCTCAGTGATGTCCTGAGTTGATACCAAACACATACAGAAATACTCTCTTACAGTAACCTTTTAAAAATGGCTTTTATTCCCCACTCTTACTGGAACTTGTAAAAAATTTTAGTTAAGCTCCACACTGGAAATTCCCATTAGGTAACCTAGGGTGTGGGTGCTTTTGAATTTCCTCCTAATTTAAAAAAAAAAAAAAAAAAAGCTTAGGATCAGGACATCAGGTGAATATGGGAAAATACATATTTTGATACAGGTGTAAGTAAATACACACTTTCTCTTTGTTTCAAGATCCTTTACTCAATACAAATCCCCTAAAACCAAATTCTTACGTTGAATCTAAATTTAGTGTGAAAACTGGGCTTTGTGCTACTTAGACCAGAGCTCAACACATCCTGTCAAATACCCAGTCAAGGGGAAACTGAGCCAGTGCTGAGACGCCTCAAAATAATCATTCTTTGTTCACCTAGAAACTGAACGACTTTGCACTCAGAGTCACAGCTCCCACAGTGGTGGAAGTACACTCTGGATCCAGATAGCCATATTAGACTCTTAATCGTTTATTTGTTAAAAATTTAACATGGTAAACGAAACCAAAGCAACCACTAACACCAACGGGGTAATTAAATCCCTGGCTGGAGGAAGTTTCAAAATCCAAACCCGACAGCAACATCTGGCAAGCATGCTACCAATACTTGCTCAGGTTACTCTGAAAATTCAGAAAGAAAGTATTAAGATTTTAAAAGCCTACTAATTAGTTTGTATCTGCTTAAATCACATAGAAGATCTAACACCAGATGCAAATATATCTTAGCTTTTGCCTCATCTCGGAACGGCAAAAGCTGACAAGAGTTACTGCAGACAATTAAATCTGTTCCTGTCCAGGGCTCTTGATCAATACCCTTTACAACATAATCTAACACTGAAATTGCCTATCCTAGCCCCTTGGATTAGGTGGTTTATTTCTGGACCCCAGCCCGTGCTGGGTTAGTAACTCTTTTCTCTATAATTTGCACATCTCTTGGAAGGGAGAGGGAGCCTCCCGATTCAAACTGCATTTGTTTACCGCCCACTGCCCTCAATATTATGCATTCCCACCACCCAGTAGCATGCGCTTCCGGCACCCCTTGTACCTGCCAAGTTCCTCGCCGGTGTCGTAGTAATCATCCACGTTTTCCTGCCTGAACACAGTCATGATAAACTGTCACGCCTCACCAAAGCCCAGGCACTTCAGCTCCGCTTCCCACACCATCACCACCGCTCCTGCGCCTCCTTGGGCCCCTCATGCATCAGTCTCCAGTCCTTTAAAATAATAGCAACAATAATAGTAAAATGACAACTCGAAAAGGAAGAAGTCCTCCCCAGCTAAGAGCCGCTCGCCGAGGACCCCCTCTCCCCAGCTGCCCCTCCCCGCCGGGTGGAGAGGCGCACCCTTTGTTAAACCCGCGCCAGGGACGTCCCCAGCCCCGCATCGCCCGCGCGCGCGTGGAGCTGAGCACAACCGCACCCCAAGGTCCGCGTCCCCGAAAGCACCGCGCTCCGCGCGGATCAGAACCGGCTCCGGAAGTGACTGGCCTCCCCGCCTCCCCTTCCTCCACACACACCCCCACCCAGCTCCCCACCTCCGGGGGCGCCGCGGAAGAATGAAGCCCTCGCCCGGGCGGAACGCGCCTCGCTGGAAGCATCCCCCTCCAGTCTGCGGCGGCACGGCGACCCCGCGCCACCTCTCGGCGCCCGCACTCCCCGGCCAGCGCGGCCACCGCGGCCACCCCCTCCCCTCCCCCGAGCCAGGCAGTCCCCAGAGGCACATTCCTGGCGACTCCCGCTCCGTTACCCGGCCGACCCGGCGTACGGCCGCCCGGGGGAGCAGGGGAGGAAAGGGAGCGGCCGAGGGAGGCGCGGCCGCCCGCTCCCCGTCTCCGCGCCCCGACACAAAGCGCCCGGCCCGGCCCGCGCCACCTGTTCCCACCCGGCCCGCGGGGCAGAGGGAGCCTCCTCGCTGCGACCCCACTTCTCCCCGCAGTCCAGCCGCCCCCGCCTCGGCCTTCCCGGTTGCCCTGGGCGCTGCCCGGGCAAACCCCGCCGCGCCGCCGCCGCGAAAGCAAAAGCAGGCGGCGGGGCCCGGGAGGAGCCGGGGAGCGCGCGCGGCCACTCACCCGGGCGCCCGGGAGCTGCCCGGGTCCCTCCGGAGCTGTCGGAGGCCGACCGTGGGCGCCAGCGCCGGAGACGAGCGGGGCGGCGGCGGGCGCGCGGGGAGGGGGCGAATGGGGGGGCGCGGATCCCACGCGTCCGCCCCGGCGTCGGCTCGGTGGGGCTCTTCCCCTCCGGCTCGGGAGCAGCCCCTCGGCTCCTCGCCGCCTTCCTGGAGGAGGGCGGCCGGCAGGCGGCCAATGGGGACCCCGCGGGCGGGCTGGCGGCACGGCCCACCCACCTCCGAGCTGCCCGGCCCGGCCGGCGCTGCGGGTTCTGCGCCGCGCTGAGTGCTCCTCCCCGCTCGGCGCTCCCGGCTCGCTGGCGCGCTCTACCGCGCACACCCCCGCACACACCCACTCACCCACACCCACCCTGGAGCCGAGGGAGCGCAGCCGCGCGCGTCGTGGGCGCCCCACCTGTGCACGCCGCTCGGCTGCCCCCTTCGGCCGCGTTCCAGAGAAATGCGATTCCTTCGTCCCCAAATGTGTATTGAGCGCCCGGCGTGTGCCAGGCACGGTGCTCGGCACCGGGAACTTGGAGACCAAAATAGATTTTTAAAATTCCCTGCCCTCGTGAAACTTACATTCTGGTGGAGAAGCTAGAAAAGAAATATGTAAGCAAATGAATAAGACCATTTTAGAAGAAATCAGGTCTATGGAGACAGTAACACAGAAGAACGGGATAGAGAAGGGCAGGGAGGGAGTGGGTCGCATTACTTGCCTTTCCTCTCCAGAATAGGTGTTTTGAGCTGAGATCTGAAAGATAAGAAGGTATGCAAAAGAGAAGAAAAGATTGAGGTCTCAGAGGACCAATGAGCAACAGAAAGGAAGGGTTTATGTGTGCTCTTCAATAAGTATTGGCTATTGATGACTTGAAACGTGGATAGTCTCCAAGTGTTCTAGAAGTGTGAAATGCACATCGAATTCCAAGACTTGGTATAGAAATAAGAATGAGGGGCGCCTGGGTGGCTCAGTCGTTAAGCCTCTGCCTTCGGCTCAGGTCATGATCCCAGGGTCCTGGCATCAAGCCCCGCATAGGGCTCCCTGCTCCACAGGAAGCCTGCTTCTCCCTCTCCCACTCCCCCTCCCTTGTATTCTCGCTCTCCCTGTGTCTCTCTCTGTCAAATAAATAAATAAAATCTTTAAAAAAAAAAATTCTTAGAAATAAGAATGAAAAGTATCTCGTGAATATTTTTGTAATAACTACATGTTCAGATGATAGCATTTTGGATATACTGAGTTAAATAAAATCTATTATTAAAATTAATTTCACCTTTTACTTTTTAAAATGCAGCTACTAGAAAATATAACAATACCTTTGGGGCTTGCATTATGTCTCTGAAGAGTGTGCTGGTCTACACAGAGACCCCATACCTCCTGGAGACTCTTTATCCACTTTCTCTTCTTCTTATCCCGTGCTCCCACCAATGCTTTGGGTCTGCGAAACAGAAAGGATGGTTTCCCATAGGGACTCCTGGGGATCCCCAAACAGAAAAGTTCCTACAGGGAAATCTGCCTTACTGCTTAGAATTGTAGGCACTATGTGAGCCCTCTGAGATTTCAGAGTTATATCACTATTCAAATAACCCAGATTTTCTAAAATGAGGTTTAAACTCATTTTGGGTCAACAGAAGTTTCAACTGTAGAAATTTTGACCTACTGCCAAAAAAAAAAAGAATGCCCCTCAGAGCTTATATCAGACTGTCCTCTTTTTTTTTTTAAGATTTTATTTATTATATTTATTTTAGACATAGAGAGAGAGAGGGCACACACACACAAGAGCAGGGGAGGGGCAGAGGGGGAAGGGGAGGGATTGAAAATCTCCAGCAGACTCATTGCTGAGCAGGAGCCCAAGGTGTGGCTCAACCTCACCACCCTGAAATTATGACCTGAGCCAAAACCAAGAGTGGGATGCTTGACCAACTGAGCCACCCAGGTGCCCCTCAGACCATCCGCTTAAAGAACATTTCATTTAGTGGCCCAAAGGAAGGGCAAATGTTCATGATGATAGAAGTAAGGGAAGGTTCCAAATTAGGAGATACTACCAACCTAAGTGGTGGGTTTGAGAATTAATACCAAAGGATCTTGAGAGGTGAGAAATACAGT
The DNA here is from genome assembly GCF_004348235.1 of Phoca vitulina. NCBI lineage: Eukaryota > Metazoa > Chordata > Mammalia > Carnivora > Phocidae > Phoca > Phoca vitulina. Next base: position 4,816,304 of record NW_022589773.1, on the reverse strand, counting down.
CAAAAAATAACAACAAAAGAAAAGGTGACTCATCTGGGGGAAATGAAAATGAATACATCTGTTGGGGGGAAAATTTAAAAACAGATGTTTGGGAGAAACTTGGAAAGTGCTCATGGACGACCGCTTTCCGGCTAATATTTTTCCTGCAAAATAAATGTAAGTGTGTTTTCCAAGGCAATGAGGATTGGCTCTGTTTGGGGGCTAGCATGTCTTGCCTACCATGTTCCACGTGCTAATCACATGACATTTTCTGGGATCCTGGGAAGTGCATGAAGGTGGGTGTCACAAAATTGGATCTAATATTGGTGGAACCATTTAAGGGCTGAACAACCTTGGATGTGTTCCTTACACTCCAAGCTTCATGTCTGCATTAATTTAGGCAAGCATTTTAGAGGAGGAAAATGTGGTAGTTAAAAAAAAATGGCCAAAAATTCAATCAAGAAGTGGAGTCTAATTTTTCTCCCCATGACCATGAGCTGGCCCTAATGCTTCGCTTCTCAGAAAATGTGGCGGAAATGACACAGCATAACGTCCTTCCAAGGCTAGGTCATAAGGCCTTTAGGAGCTTCTGCCTCACCCTCTCCTTCTCTGTAACTCGCTCTGGCTCTCTCTCCCGCTACTCTCTCACTCCCTCTGCCTTCAGCTGCCATGGTTACCCTGGGGCTGCCATGTGGAGAGACCATGTGGAGAGACCACAGAAAGAAAGAAGCCCAAGGAAGCCAGCTGTTCCAGCCCCATGCCCCACCCCCACCCCCACCCCACCCCCACCCCCACCCTCAGCTACTCGTGTTTTCACAGCCCAGGCTCTGGGAGCAGCATCAATGATTGTTACTGTTTTAAGTCATTCTTTTGGGGTGGTTTGTTACAGAGCAATACATAACTTATCAGAGAGTTAGGAAGAAAATAAGAAAAGTCTTAACATGTACCAGATGCCAGGTAGACTAAATTATTCTCTTGTTTAATCTTCAAAGAACTCTGTACATTAGCTGTCTCACTTTTTTTTTTTTTTTTGCTTTATACTTAACCTTAATGTCATCACCTGCAAAATGGGGACAATAACAGACCCTTGAATATTCCTCAGACTTGCTGGGAGAACAGAGAGAGACACTGCATGAAATAGGGCTTTGTACATTATAAAATACATCAGGGTGTTGGAGCAAGAAGGGCTCCAAGAGGCATCTCTCAGATGGAAGGCAGCAATACAGTAATCCTCAAATCATGAGATTTAAGCTGGAAAGGACGTCTGTGAAAATAAATGATTATGAATATGGACAATGGATTATGATAATCATGATGCCAGCATTTAAAACGGACTCAGATATAGAAGTTAGAACATTATTTCATATCTGTATTAGGGTAAAATAACTACTGATATAAAGCCCAACAAAACTTAGAGTTCTAACAAATTAAAAGTTTATTTCTTACTCTCAGCACCGAGGTTTGTAGGAGCTAGAGAGGTAGACAGAGGGCTACCCCCCGCCACCCATAGTCACTCAGGGAGCCAAGTTTCTGCCCTCTGATGGATCCATGTTCTCTCAGTGCATGCGAGGTTCTTCTTGATCCTTCTCTTCTACTGGCTGATAAGAGAGAATCCAGAGAAGACTACACTGGAAGCTTATTAAGGGGGTCGTCAGGTTTGAAGTCTAAGGCCTAACCATTTGGTGGCAAGATATTCTAAGACATATCAGAGTGGACCACATTAGCTCAGTTCACCTTCCAATTACTTTTTAATAACAAGTCTTTGGCTTTTATCAAGGGCTTTTTTTTTTTTTAATTTTAATTCCAGTGTAGTTAACATACAGTGTTATGTAAGGCTCAGACGTACAGGGGCTTATATTTTATTTTTTTAAAGATTTTATTTATTTATTTGCCAGAGAGAGAGAGAGAGAGCACAAGCAGGGGAAGCAGCAGGCAGAGGGAGAAGCAGCATCCCCACTGAGCAAGAAGCCAGATGTGTCACAGGACTCGATCCCAGGACCCTGGGATCATGACCTGAGCCAAAGGCAGATGCTTAACTGACTGAGCCACCCAGGCATCCCTTAAATTTTTTTAAAAGATTTATTTATTTGGGAGAGAGAGAGCGTGCACACGTGAGCATGAGCAGAGGAAGAGGCAGAGGGAGAGGGGGAGACTCTCAGGTAGACTCCAATGCCCAGCACAGATCCCAATTTGGTGCACAATCCCATGACTCTGGGATCATGACCAGAGCCGAAACCAAGAGTTGGATGCTCAACCAAGTGAGCCACCCACGCACCCCCAAGGGGCTTATATTTTTAAACTGCCCTGTGAAAAATGTTTCTGTACCTGTGGCTTCCCTTGGAGGGATTGCCCATTATGCAGCCGAGTATCTCTTATGTAGGAAGTCACATGACTGCACCCAATCCCTCCCAGTACTGAGCACTAAGATAACTCATCTCTTTTTTTGTGAGACAATGAAAATCGTAAAGCTCATTCTGTTTTCCATTTTCCCTGGATTCCAAAAAGCATGTGGCAGTCTCAGAAAGTATAGTCCTCTAAGTAATGTCCAATTCACCATATTCTCTGAGTCAATCAATAAGCATGTGTTTTCTAGTATATATTAGATACTGAGGATGCAGAGATGAAAGAAACATTCTTTATCCTCAAGTAACTCAGTCTAATGAGGGAGCCCAATGAACAATGAAGACTGTTCCATTACAGTGTGACTGTGCTAGATATAATCCATTCACTCCTCTAGAGCCAGTCTCGACCCTTCTCCAACCTTACAGGTTGGCAGGCTGGGCTGTGAGATTATTTTCACTCATTTCCTTGTCCTCTTCCTGCTGGTTGGTTTGGCCAGTGGGGAACCCTGGTATGAGGTCAAGAAGGAGGGAAGAGAATGAAGCCAGGAGAGTTACTTTCCTGTTTTCCTCACAGAAAGGTTGCCTTGGTCACTGTCAAACAAAGGTCTACTGCTCTTCATCAGATAACCTCTTCCACATGATTTTCTCTGTCCAGGCTGTTGGTAACCAGTCTCTCACCTTGTCTGTTTGGACCTAGAATTGGTGCCAGATCAACTGTTACTAACCTGGGTTCCTACCCCATCCCTTATGGTTGTCCTGCACCCCTCCCACACCTCTCTGAATCATCCTAATTAGAGTGTGCCATTTCCTTCCTTTGGGACCTTGATTGCTAGTGTAAGGAGAGCGGAATCTCAGACTGCTGTGAAAACACAAAGCGAGGGCACTTAATTCAGATAAAGGCCAAAGGTGGAGGGTGATGATAGGGGTGAGCCTGGGGTTTTAGGGAAATTTCCTAGAGGAGCTGACATCCTAATAGAACTTGAAAAAAAGATTAAGAATTGGCAGAATAAAATGGTGGGTAATGGGGTGGTGGATTGGGGGGCGCCACGGGTGGGAGAGAAGGGCATCGAGACAGAGGAAAATAGTGAGGGTAAAATCAGAGATGTGAGGTAGATAATGGATCATTCAGTTCTAAGCAATAAACTTCAGGCAGTGAAATGGCAAAAAGTAAGAGCAGAGAAAGGGTCTTTTCCACCATGCCCAGGACCTAGATAAGAGCAGAGAGGTAAACCAAGGTAGATTTTGACAGCCTTGTCCATTATGTCATTAATTTGGCACATGCTCAGAGATGGTGGGTAGAGAACAACAACAAGATACTTTAAGGAGGTAGAAATCACAGGACTTTGTACTTGAGGAAAAGGACAGAATCAGGGCGATATCCAAGCTTTTGGTTAAGTGATTAGAAAAATATTGCTGCTATGTAGGCTGAAATACAGGTGCACAAGTTGCATGGGGAAGAGAAGATGAGGCCAGTCTTAGAGATATGAAGCTTGAGGTGTCCTGGGCATCTAGATGATATCCAGGTGAGATGGGCACCCGTGGGATAGACAGGCTGATTCTGGTGTACACCAGGGGAGCCAGCACATGAAGTAGATGGAAACAGGATACAGGACTAGAAAGAGCACTTGGAGCAGAACTCTTGGGAACAGAAACTATCAACCCAAGCAAATACAGAGGGGTAAGTATGCTTGGTCAGTAGCTATAAATTGCCAACTAACCTGATGAGCAGCTATGGGTTTTACTTGTGTTTCTTGGGGCCAGAACGGGCACCACCAGTGGGGAGTGAATTAAGACCTCATGAATCCTGAGTGCCTTACACGCCTGTGTATATCTAGTACACCATGAATATTTGCTGTCTTCTTGGTCTAATAGGTTACTAACTTCCTTATCTATGCTAATACATCTTGTGAATTTCATCCATCTCATTTATTTTCTTGTTTTCTATAAGAGTTGAATATGCACAAACAAAATACCAAATGCAGGTTACACACGTCCTTCCTGTGAGTTATTCGAAGCACCTTTCTGACCCCTTTTCCCACCATTGCTCCAGACTCACCTTTTTTTGTAGTGCGTGGGTATAAAAATTAGGGCTTCACAGTGCCTCCCTGGCCCTCTGAGCTGGAGTACGTGACCTCAGATTTAAGAGCCCATAGCATGGATTTTGCCTACTTCTCTACCCCTCTCTACCCCTCTGATTTCCCCTCTGACTCAGCTTCTTTCCAATTTTCATTTATTGTACCCTGAGGTATTGAATGCATTTCTGACTCCCATCAAATCCTTTGTGAAGACAAGTAGGGTGTACATAAATGCATGCAAATCACTGACCAGTATCTGAAAGGCCACAGGACATTATAAACATCTGGGACTACAAAGTTTACTCTTGCCCTTAGCCTGATTTCTTTTGTGCCTGGCCCAATTTCTTCTAGGTTCTGACACTACCTGAAGCAAAGGTTGGTAACACTGACAACACTTATAAAACTCATGGCCCAGAATGTCAGTCAGGTCCCTAACTAAAGGCACACAGGGCTGCCTCTACACAGCATACACTTAACTCACTTGATTATTGTATGCAAATGTGGAATTTGTGGGACAAGTATCCTTCTTTCCCCATAGAAGTTACCCACTGGTGGGTTTTAGTGTAGTTAGCTACCAGATTCTACATTTCCCTATTGAGAATGCGTGGCTGTAATTGGAAAGAAGAGTAGAACATTCAAAGGAGTTTCTCCTTTGTCAAACAAATTCAAAGCAAGACTAAAAAAAAAAAAAAAAACACCAAAAGCCATCCAGAAAGAAACACTCAAGATTATTCATCCATTAGAACTGGATGTACCAATCATGATTGCAGATAAAATCTGAACTTATAGCCACATCGATTTAGTGAATGTAGTTATCTTCTATTGCTTCTAATTTTTTTTTCCTCTGCTGGTGACTAATAAACCTCTTTAAAGCCATCATACTTAATACCATTGATTTCTATTTATTTTTCCTTTCAGAAAAATTATGGTAAAAAATGTTTTTCAGTCAGTATCAAAATTCATCTTTTCGGGGGCAGATAGGTATTAAATATTACAGAAGATTCAAAATCAATGAAGGAAGGCCTCTGGGTTTCTTGGCATGGTTTCATGAAATACAAGTCCCATTACTCAAGTCAGTGAAGTGATTTACAGCCTTATTCACAGCAGTTTGGTAGGATTTATAGAAACATCGCTTTTTTAAAAAGACAAACTTGTCATAAATCATTCCAGAAGGTTCTGTCAGTTTGAAGATTTGCAAATAGAGCAACAATCTTTGACCCATTCAATGCTGTATTCTCCCACCAAGAACTTAAAATTTATACACCTATAAAATTGGTGTTTTCTGCTTGTGTACACTTAGTGAGTCTAAATTTACTCTTTTTTAAAAAACTATATAAGAGTAATGGGTGTAATTTAATTTGCTGCTTAAATATTTCTACAATTTTCTCTCAATTTTAAGAAATTTTGAGAAGACGAAAATTTCTGAGAAAATACCCTTCAAGAACACTAGACTGGGTTTATAACATCTTAGAAATCCAGGATTACTTCTCATAGTCTAATGCTCATCATTAACTTAATTATTTATTGCATGATGAGAATAATGGTCAGACAGACCCTGGGATTGATGATTTAGAAGGAGCCACATATTACATTTCTTTAGAATTCTCTTAAGGAAAGGATCTACTTGGCTTTTCTGTTATTTCCTGCTGGTTTCCTAGAAGAAACCCCTGAATGGAACTTTCCAACACAATCAGTAAAAATAGTCCCTAACCAAGGTTACCCAAAAAAGGCACAGTAGTTGAAAATGCATTTCCCACCTCTCCTGCATGCCCCCCCCCCACTCCCTTCAGTCTACCTCACCCTTTTAAGGTTTAAACAACATAGATCCCCCATCCTATCCTAAATTTTTGCATAGGTGATTAATTTTTCAAATATTAACTAAAGAGATTCTTCCGCATATTAAAAAAATTACATTTTAATTGACTTAAATATGTCTTAAGTGACTCTAACATGTCTTTTAAATGGTTTTTGATTAGGTACTTGATTATAAGCTGCATTTATATAACCTTTTAAAATATTTGTAGGCTCTGGGGCACCTGGATGGCTCAGTCAGCTAAGCATCCGACTCATGGTTTCAGCTCAGGCCACATCTCATGGGCTGTGAGACTGAGCCCTGTGTGGGGCTCCATGCTGAGCTTGGGATTCTCTCTGTCTCTCCACCCCTTCCTCTGCTTGCACGCGAGTGCTCTCTCTCTTAAATAAATAAATCTTTAAATAATAAAATAAAATACTTATAGGCCCCTTGAGTGTTAGAAGTCCATGTTTTATGTCTTTTAGAATATCTCAAAGAGCTAGTACTAGAAAAGCATGGTAGTAGGCACATGGTAGCACACAGTGAATATTTTCTCTTGGATTGATTGCCTTGTAGTATAATTAATTAGCTACAATAATATTCAGATATGCAGACAGTGTTTGCTTTTAACCAAAATGCATTCCAGGGAACTGGAACATCATGCAGCCCAGGGTAAAACAGCACTTTTCCACGGGAAGAGCAGGATAATTGGAGGTTGTCTTCCTGACCAAGGGCTTGGCATGAAATAAATTGTGGCAGTAAACAAAACTATGTTATAAAAACCAAGACTCAGCAACTATAACTCTGAAAATACAAAACAGTAAAATTCTGCTCCAAGCCTAATAAAATGGGCATAAATGCAGGGCACACATCCACCAGTACTCCACCCTGATAGGTAGGTGTGCATGTGTGCGTGGGCATGTATTCAATATCACATAAACTACACTGTTATAGTACGATAAATTCTAGATAAAATTGTATGTGAGTAAAATAAGCATTAAACAGTTCATCACCAATAATTGTGTGGAAGGGACAGTAAGAGTCTAAAGGACTTCTGAGGAATAATTGACAAGAGGCAGGTTACCAATATCTGTCTGAGAAGGTTTGAGCTGATTCCCCTTTCTCTCTTAGAGAAGTTCCTAGGGTGCCTGGGTGGCTCAGTCGGTTAAGTGGCTGCCTCTTAATTTCAGCTCAAGTCATGATCTCAGGGTCTTAGGATCAAGCCCCGCATCGAGCTCTACACTCAGCAGGGAATCTGCTTGAGAATTCTCTCTCCCTTTCCCTCTGCTCCTCCCCAACTCACCCGCTCCCTCTCTCTCTCTCAAATAAATAAATAAATCTTTTTTTTAAAAAGTTTCTTAATGCAACAAGAATCTTTGTAGTTCATCAGTGCTACTTCAAAGGATGGCATGAGGTCCTCAAAACATGTTATTTGTTGACACTGAGGGTTGCTGCACAGAGAAGTCTTTTTTTTAAGGATCTCAAATTTAACCCAAAATGTCTCCCTTCACTGTTTGCTGCTTCCTCCATTAATTTACAAGTGCTTTTTATTATGACATATAAGAAAAGTTCCCAGAAAAGAATAAGCAACAGCCTTTCCCAGTTCGTTGGAAAACTTTGAACTTAGAGTAGTTGTATGTATTCTCACAGTGTTGCCAAGCAAAGGTTACACCAAAATCCAACCAACTTGAGCTGTTCCCTCGGTCTCTAACAGAAGTCATGCAGTGAAGGCCGAAGGGCATTTGAACCTGGCAGCATATGGAATAAGGAACCCCAAAACCCTCTAGCGGTGAGCTTCCAGAAACACAAATAACGTATAACAAACATCATTTAAATGCACATCTGCACCCAAAAGAAAGGAAGGAAGACACAACCAAAGAAAAAAATTACAAAGATAAAAATGGATCTTGACAGCGCTAGGGACTGGTATCAGCTTCAGGAATATAAGGCACTGGATTTTTAATACCTAAGTGAGACAGGAGATGAGACTTTTGGCAATTCTGGATAAAACACTCTCCAAGAGTTCAAACCTTCAGTAAGAGATGGACTGGATAAAAATCCACCATTTACATGGGCCAGTGACAAAAAGTTGATCTGCCATAAAGTACATGAGAATTTGTAACCTCAGGCCTCCTTCTCAAATGGAATTGAATTTGAAACTGATACTTCATGTTGGTCCAGAGTCACCTATACCAGGAAAGTGGCCCTGTAACAGGTAAACTCCTCTGGAGGGACTTGCCCTTGTCCCACACCACGGAGAACACTGAAAACTGTAAAACCCTCGAGAAACCAAAGCAGCAAGACTCAAATCATTAGATTTAATAAATAACAGGGATAGCTTCCTTCCCGAGAACTTCAGATACCCGGGCAATTGAATAGAGGCTGTAAAACAAGAATATTTAAAATGATTAAGGACATTAACAAAGGAATCAAACTTAAATATGATCAAAGACAGAGGCACCTGGCTGACTCAGTCGGTAGAGCATGCAACTCTTGATCTCAGAGTTGTGAGTTCAAGCCCACCTTGGGCCCAGAGTATACTTTTAAAAAAAAGATCAGAGACACACATTGAGAAGGGTTGTTGGTGACAGGCAATATGGAATGCAAGGACTTCAACACAAGAAGAGATGAAACATGGGAAGTGTGTGTCTTATGTATGTTTGACTAAGTTGGATTTTTCTCCATTCTTGGAGTTCAGTCACATTTCTTTAATGTCTCTTATTTCAAGGTAAGAATGGGGTGGAAGTGTCACAATCCTTAAGGAGAAAACACAGATTTACATGATTAAAAAGTAGACTAGAAATCCTTATAGAATTTGTTAGTGATTGTAAATTCCTATTGGAACCATCTCTATGCCTTTGAACAACTCTGACATTTTTGCAACCATAAGGCATTTTTCTTTCATCATTTAAAAAACTTATATTTGGCCACATTTGAGTAGGTTGAACTTTAGGCTTCTATTTTTTTCCTCTCGAGATCAGTTGTGACATTGTTCCAATCTGTTCATCAGTCTTTCTGAGGGTTTCAGGATGTAGATAAGGATGCTTCCGTAAGGTAGAATAAGCACAAGAGCAGTTGAGCAGATCTGGGTTCTATCACTCACTGGGCCATTAAGACAGCCATATAATAACTCTCAACACCGATTTCTCCTTTTTTTTTTTTGTTTTGTTTTGAGTATTAGACAGGTAAAGTAGGAAAAAATGTGTGCAGAGCAGATTCCACTAGAATACAATGCCTGCCTGACTGGATTGCATTTTTTTAAAAATAGACTTTATTTTTTAGAGCATTTTAAGGTTCACAGCAACATTGCGACAAAGGTACAGAGATTTCCCTTATAGCCCCTGTCCTCACCACATGCGCAACTTCCCCTATTATCACCATCCTTCACCAAAGTGAAGTATATTTGTTACAGTCAATGAATCTATTGATATATCATTGTCACCCTAAGTCCATAGTTTGCATTAGGGTTCTTTCTTGGTGTTGTACGTTCTATGGATCTGGACAAATTTATGACATGTATCCACCATTATAATATCATACAAATGGTTTCACTGCCCTAAACATCCTCTGTGCTTCACCTATTCACCTTCCCACCCCCACAGCCTCTGGCAACCACTGATCATTTTACTGTCTCCACAGATTTGCCTTTTCTAGAATGTCATGAAGTTGGAATCCTACAGTACACAGCCTTTTCAGATTAGCGTCTTTTGCTTGGTAATATGCATTTAAGCTTCCTTCTTATCTCTTCATAGCTTCTTAATGCATTCTATTTTAGAGATGAATAATATTCTATTGTCTGGATATACAACAGTTTATTTATCCATTCATCTACTGAGGCTCATTTGGTTTCCTCCTCATTCTGGCGACTATGAATAAAGCTGCTGTAAACATCTACGTGCAGGTATCTATGTGGAGATCAGTTTTCCACAATGTGGGTAAATAGCACGGAGTACAGTTGCTCAATCTCATTTAGTTTTGTAAGAAACTGTCTTCTGAAGTAGCTGTACCCTTTCACATTCCCACCAGCGATGAACAAGAATTCCTGTCGCTCCACATCATCACCAGTAGTTGATGTTGTCAGTGTTTGGGGTTTAGGCCATTCTGATAGGTGTGCAGTGCCATCTCATTTTTTAATTTGCATTTCCCTGATGCCATACGATGTGGAACATCTCTTCATATGTTCACTTGCCATCCGTATGTCTTCTTTAGTGAGGTGTCTGTGAAGGTCTTCGGCCCATTTTAAAAATTGGATGGTTTGTTTGTTGTTGTTGTGGATTAGTATTTCCCAATCTGTGTCCCGTGGAGTTCAGTTCCTTGACATGTCTATTCTGTGAGAAAGAACATTCCATGGTCAGGTGAGCTTGGGGAATTTTAAAGTAAACAGAGCTAAACAGTTTCTCTGCAGCACAACTTCTCACACCTTTAATATTCTAATGTGTGGGGTGTGCTCCAAGTCAGGAATTTGGTAAGCCAGGTCTCCCTGAGTGATTGGACCCCCATTTTTGCTCAGGAACTTGAGAACATCGAGGAACACCAGATGCTGGCAAACTACTTTTTATATCATTCAGTTCCATTGTTTTGTATGTAGCCATATGGAGACATTTTTATTTATGTGTTATTTCTAAGTCAATTTAGGTGGATATAAATATAGGTTATGCCACTCTATCAAAATTATGACTGTACATACCAGAGTATTCCCAAATTTGGAAACTTTCTGTTAAGAATATTAACCGCCCCTTAAGTCCAGCTCATGTCTGGTTACCTCCATGAAACTTTCCCTGATGTTGATGGTCTACATTGATCTCTCTCTAAACTGCTTTGGCCCTTAAGTTTTATCTATGCAATTTACCTCCAAATATGTGTTCCCTTGATAGTCTTCATTATCCCATATTTGATGATCTCATCTCTCAGTAGTGTTCACTTCTTCAGGAATGTGCCTTATATTACTGCTGAGTGTCATACACGTGGCCTACACATGGATTTTAATTAAAACTGTCAAATAATTGTTTCTTTCCTAGTCCTTCCCTCCCTCCCTCCATCCCTTCCTTCCTTCCTTCCTTCCCCTTCTGATTAAATATATGTTAACTGAAAGCATCACGGTTCTATCTATTTTCCAAATGGATCACAGTAGTGTAAAATTAGATCAGCTAGCTTCTTATACGCATTACAAACTGTTTAAGCACACCGATGCACAGGTGTTCCTAAAGCGCAAACTTTACAACACCTTCAAATTATGCCTCACGGCCTTCCTTGCCAATGACCGATTGGCTGTATACCAGCCAAAAGAGCAGAGAAAAATTGATTTAATGACAACTAAATGCGTTGTATTTGGACAGCGGAATAAACCATTTTAAAATATGATCGCACAAGACAAACTTATATGCAGCATTGCAAATGTTTACTATGTCATGGCCTGCCCTTTGAGTGTTCTGTGATGTTCAATAGCATGAGCCAGGCAGATTTTTCTGTATTCCCATTACAATACAGCTATAACAAACCAGATATTTGTCAAAAATCTGTCATCAGGGAAACCCAGGCCTTTCCCTCTCCTAGCTAGCAGGAACTGTGAGTTCTGTACGAATGAGTAACTTAAGTACAAGCGCCACCAAAATACCTGAATTGGAAGTGATTCACATGATCGGAAAAAGCTCAATAATTGCTTTTATCAGGGATAACCACTGTTAAAAGGAATCATAAAATGTGCTAAACATCATTGAATTATACTCTGAAAACAAATGAATTTCAAATATGCTGTTAAAAAAAAAAAAGAATTGCACAATTTTATCCACAGTGTTATTGAGAGTACTGGTTTGATGTGACAGACCATACCGTCTTGCACTCAATTTAGAGGACAAACACCTTCTCAACGTCTGCTAGATAGGGCTGAATTAGTCATCAGAGAACAGACAGAATTAACATCCTCATCAATTGTTACTACAATGGTTTTGTTTAAAGTAATTGTTCACGATTTTATGTTGAAGGACAATTTCAAGTATAATGGCATGCAAGATACATTTTTAAAGAAAGCTTTCATCATCTTATTGAAAACACGATGTGTTTATCCTGGAGCAAGGCCATTAATTAAGTACCTAAAAATAGATAACGCGATGCTGCTGGGCAAGGACATTCCTCGATAGTTATAAGCGTGAAATACCTGAATAAAGCATTTGTTAATTGGCATTGAAGTGTTATGTTTCTCCTATTAAGATAATAAGGATGTGAACCTCAAAGACCCACTTGTGAGCAGCTAGCAATGGAAGTTTCCCATCAGTCCCTCAAGTTGTGTGTAGATAATTTTCATCATCCTGCCTTCCCTGCAGGTGTTCAAACCAGTCTATAGTGATGGGGATGTGGCTCACCCCTTATTTTTAATAGGCAACCTGATGAATTGCCTTTTACTTTATGCTTTGACCCCACAACAAGAGGACATGAGTAGGCATTCAGTTTCTGTTCTAACAACACCTCTTGAGGAGTCAACATTTGATCAGGAGTAGGACTGCTGAGATCTTCTCTTTCCCTGTTTTATGTTTTCTCCCACAAAATGCTTATTTCAGTCCTGCAGGCTGGACATGAAGGGAGACATCAGAGGGTTGTCGTGAGTGCCTGACGGCGCTGTGGCCGGTGTGGTTAAACATGAAAGTGGTGTCATCTTTGGGATGGTGACATGACTTGTCATCCTCACAGTTTAGATGAGTCTCCAAAGAGTGGGGATCCCATTTAACATTGTGAACAAAAGAAGGATGAAGAGAGGAAAGTCTACTAGAGGTGTCTTCCTGGACAAGTAGGGTCACTTGGCCAAGGAGATCTACAGTGGCTCAGCCACACGAGAACCACATGCTCCGGGGTGTTGCTCATACCTCCAGAAGCCTGAGAGAGGGAGTGAGGGGTGGGGGTGCATTCTGATCGGCTTTGATACAAGCATTTATCACATTCATTCACCGTGGTTTTTTTGTATAAACATTCTAGGGGCAGAACTAACTAGCAAAATGGGATCTCTCTCACACACAGAATTTTGTAAGATATAAAATATCCTGCATATGTAAAATATTATCAATTACTTATTTTTCCACCCCCCCCCCCAGATTTCTCCTGCCTTCCTGATCTCCTTAAAGCTGGTAAGACTGAGGTATACCCCTGTCACACCCCCACTCATGCCCTCACCCCCACCAGTCTCACCCCACTCCACACCCAATGTGTCAGAAATCACCTTGCACCCCTGGATTTAGCTGCATCCCCCCAAGCTATGAGTCTGTGGCCCAGACAATCCTACCAAGCTCCTAGGGACTTCTATGTGTTTCCTTATTACCTAGCTGGCCTAGGAGAGACGAAAGCAGGGCCGGGGACCCATGCCACACCTCTAGCCCCCCGATGGTGCCCTTCTGTCTGGGTGGGCCCCATCACAGGCCTGAGTCTAGTTGTGCGCTCTGTTGTGAAGCCTGGATTCATTTTCCAGGCCCCAGGTCCCCTGACCCCTCCCCCATGCCTTCTTTTGAGATGGAAGTTGTACCCTGACCTCTGTCTTGGGACAGCAGCCCTGGTGCCCTTGCCTTGTCTTGCAAAGCCCTGCCCCCGGGCAAGGAGCATGTTCGTGACCCTGGGATGGCACTGTGATGCACCCCGCAGTGGCTCCCTTCCAGCACTGAAGGACTGCTCTTCCCAGCTGCTGGGAGTGCTTCTGGCAGAAAACCTTCAGCTGTCAGCCCACTGGGGGACTTTTCTAGGCTACAGAGAGCCTCCTGGCCCTAGCTGGGGTGGACTGCATTCAGGGGCCCCTGGAGGTGGGCTACAAAGGCCCATTCCCTTTGCAAGAATTTGGGACAACCCTAAGCGTGTCACCCCAGCTTCAGACCTCCTGGAGGGGTTGTCTATGGCCTCTGGTCATCTTTTCCCTCTGCCAATCTTATCTCCTGCCCTTCCCTTCCTCAGATGTTGATCTTAAGAGCACCACTCACTGACCTCCTGCAGGCCAAGCTCCTCAGCTCAGGGCCCAGGGAAATGCAACCTGCCCCACCCCCTCCCGGGCCTCTGGGACTTCTCTAAGGACAACCTCCACTTCTCTGGCCCCATGCCTTCCAAGCCACTTGGATTCTTTTGCAAGGTTCTGGCCACCTTCTTTCCAAGTACTTCCCAACATGGGACTCGGTTCTGCAGCTTTACTTTTGTGGAAGAGGGTAAGTTTACTGAGGTTTCATGTAAAAGCTTCGAGAAGCTCTCCCCCTGCACCAAAGCACAAATGATAATATTCCTCTGCTGGAGAGGTCTTCATGCTGTATTACAGCTATTTTCTCTCCGTTCTTTTGCCCCAGTTTTCTTCCAGTTATACTTAGAATCCTCTGACTTTTCTGGAGCGACAAGATGACCCGGCTCTGTCGACTTTAAACCACTTCTGTTGGGGCGCCTGGGTGGCTCAGTCGTTAGGCGTCTGCCTTGGGCTCAGGTCATGATCCCAAGGTCCTGGGATGGAGTCCCGCATCGGGCTCCCTGCTCAGAGGGAAGTCTGCTTCTCCCTCTCCCACTCACCCTGCTTGTGTTCCCTCTCTCGCTGTGTCTCTCTCTGTCAAATAAATAAATAAAATCTTAAAAAAAAACCAAACAAACTTATAAACCACTTCTGTTCAGCCAGGCTGCTCTGGTTAATATGTATATTCTGGAGTTTAGGAGATACAAAATAAAATGCCATATGGAGAGACGGAATAAAATAGATTGCATAACAGCAAAACAGCACTGACCACAATTTTATCTTTCCTGTAATGATCCAAAAAGCACCGTGCAGCCTTGAAGAATTTATGAGCGTCTTTTATAGAAGTTCCAGTTGACAGAGATTTGGAGGTGCTGAGTTATCACTGCTCTAAAACCACATAGAAAGTGGACGTCCGGTACATTGCTGTTGTTGTCTCTGTGTTATACTTGAGACATTGTTTACCTGGATAAACGGTTCTAGTTTTACCAAAAATTGTTGTGAATCTGGGTAACCCCTCCATGACTTTAGACTCCTGTCGTCTCTTTGGTAAAAAGAGGGAATTAGGTGCGGTGTTGCTATGCACTCAAATTTGTGTCCCCCCCCAGATTCATATGTTGAACCCTAATGTCTACTGTGGTGGTATTGGGAGGTGCCTGGGTCATGAGTGGGATTAATGCCCTTATACAAGTTTCGAGAAAGCTCCTCTGTTCTGCCAAGTGAGGGCACAGCCAGAAGTTGGCACTCTAAAACCTGGAAGAGCGTTCTCACCATAACCCCACCATGCTGACACCCTGACCTTGGACTTCCAGCCTCCAGACCATGAGAAATAAATTCCTTTTGTTTATAAGCCCACCTTCTCCCAGTCTTGGTATTTTGTTAGAGCAGGCTGAACGGACTAAGGCAGGTGTCAAGCTCTGTTTCTATGATTTTTCATGAAATTTGCTACATTAAAGAAATGCTGTTTGGGTCCATAAGGTCCAGAGGTTTGTGCAAAGGGCCCCCCCCCCCGCCCAAAGTCTGCACCTTCCACGTTATATCATATTCTTAGGGGTAGATTCACTGCTCACCTTTTAGCTGGCCTCTCCCCTGAATGATGGACAAGGCCACCTACTTGATCACAGTATTTTCCTTTGGAATATTTGTGTTTATTTGTTCTGCCTCTGTAGAATGTGGTTTGAACTCCCAGAAAGGGAGAGTAAAACCAAAAAATATAACCTTATCATTTTTAGTGGGAGTTGTTTACACTGTTATGACCACAGATGGTCTCTGCAGTTTTGAATCTCAGGCCCATCCCTGTGTAAACATGGGCAGAAGACAGGAGTCCTCCATGCCTCAGATTTCTCCTTCGACAAATGGGGACAACTATTAGCATCTAACTAATGGGGTGAATGAGAGTCTTAAAGGTATGGATGGCCCCTAGTCAGGCTTAATAAATGTAGCTTTTATTTTTATTATTTGATCTGTGATGTCATGATCCACCACATAAAATTATGTGGGGTTGGATGATTGCTATTATAGAGATATAATTAAAGTAAAAAATAATATTTACGATTTCAGGGCATCATTTAGTCTTAGGCAATAGCTAAATTTGCATCCTCTATCTCATGTTATTGTTACAATCACAGGAAGAGGAAAAACCGGGCATTGACTAGGATATAAAGGTCTAGAGAAGGAATAACAATTGAATAGCTAACAATTTCTGAGCTCAAAACTCATTCCTCAGCAAAAATAGAACAGTACAGATTTCTCACATACTCTACGTTCTGACGAGGGAAAAAAAAATAACTCACAGAGGGAAAAGGATAAAATAGTGTGGGAGTGTTTCAAAGTGGGCTAGGAAGGAAAAGTCTTCTGGCTGCTCCTTTGAAGTTCGATTGAAATGAGTCTATTCCCTACCCAAGAAATGAAGGCACGATTTGCAGTGTATGTTTAATTTTTGCTAAAAATATGTAGCTAAGAGGAAGCCAAGGAAATATTTTCATTTAAGGGAAGCCAACTTTGCTGTTGTTTTCTGTGTGGGTGCAAAGTGCTGTGTTTTTATTCTTGCCAATCAATAACCAAAATTCAGTCTCCACACACATTCCCAAGAAACGAAATCTCTCTGGTCTTTGGGGAGGTTAATGTTGAAAGCAGCAGGATCTCCAAGGAGAAACGTATCTTTCTCCAGCTGAGGTACGCATTTTTCTGATAGACAACCAAGAAGTTCCTTCCGATGTTCTCCCAACGCTTTTTCTTCCTTGAATCTAAGCCCCTTTTGTAGGTCACATTTGAACACAAACTAGACCCCTTGACAGACACGTTCTCCTCTGTACAGTGGGAGCTGAGGAGGGAGGTATTCAGTGTGCTGGGCGTTCAGAGCACAAGGTCACAATCAGATACACCGGCTTCCAAAACACTGCCAGGTAGTACACCAGGCCCCATAAAATGTGGCTTGATGCTCCATATGTGTTTGTTAAAAAAAGAAAGAAAGAAAGAAAGAAAGAAAGAAAGAAAGAAAGAAAGAAAGAAAGAAAGAAAG